>NW_028274816.1:38285000-38440000 GCF_037043125.1 Eumetopias jubatus | reverse complement strand
CTCCGTTTCCTGGTGGGGGAACCCCCCTTCCACCTGCACGGTCCACGCCCCCGCCGCCCAGGCCAGACTCCACTGCTGGGCTCTCACTGTACCTGCCCCCGGGGCTGTCCTGACTCCTCCGGCTTTTGTCTTTGTGGTGCCCGTGGTGCTTTCCTCAGGGGTGGCCGTGGAGGTCGAGCTGAGCCCTTGGGCATCGGGCTGCAGCCGGAGGAGCTGCTTCAGCCCCCCAGGGCCACGTGAGCTTGGCGTGGC
Organism: Eumetopias jubatus; assembly: GCF_037043125.1. Lineage (NCBI taxonomy): Eukaryota > Metazoa > Chordata > Mammalia > Carnivora > Otariidae > Eumetopias > Eumetopias jubatus. Next base: position 38,439,748 of record NW_028274816.1, on the reverse strand, counting down.
CAGCCTGCCGCCATCGAGCCAACCAGCCTCCAGGACCCAGAGCAACCTGAAAGCGGCTCAGGAGGCCGAGAAGGCGGCCCGTTGTTCATCTTCCTGCTTTGTGCCTGAGCACAGTGCTGGCTCTGGGAGGGATGCAGGGAGCCAAGGGGCCCTGGCAGCCTTCCCGTGGCGGCCTGCTCCAGCAGCCTGCAGGTGGGTGTGGGGAACCGGGGCATGGTCACCCCTGCGGGGATGGATGGGGGGCCGGCGTCTCCTCTCACGCAGGCAGGTGACAGGCCTGCTGTGAAGGCAGGTTGGCGGCCCAGGCTGCCGTTCCTGGAGCCACGCCCCCCCCAACCCAGCCCAGGGGCCCCCTCTGACGGCGCCCCAGACACCAGGCACACTTCCATGGTGGCGTTCTGGGCAAGGCAGAGACTCTGCTTTTTCTGACCACTCTCTACTGACAGGTGTCCTGCGCATGTGTATCTGTTGGGCTTCATTTATTTATTTTTTTTTTAAAGCAAACCGTGTTGTAACCAGCAAATGTTTGCTCATGGGCCTGTTGTTTTATCCAGGCCTAATGTGTCACTAACTTAAAGGATGCTGTTGGCACCGTGTGTATTTATTTGCGGGGTTGACGGCCACCCTTGCTGGTGCACGGCATTCCCGCTGTCCTGGTGTCTCCGTGGGTCCTGGCCACGGCAGCCCAGCCGGGACACCTGCTGCAGAATGGTGTGTGTGCGGCCTAACGTCTCTTTCTCTTTTCCCGTCAATGGCTAAACTGTTGACTCGGCTGGTTCAGGGTGGGGAGTCTGGGGTTTTTGTGTGTGGGGTTTTTCGTTGATTTTTGAAGAAAAACAATCAGAATCTTAAGTACTACTGGTGGTCTTCTGTGTCCTTTGTTCAGCGCCAGATTCTGGGTGTAGGAATGAGCCTGGGTGTCATCCCCATGGGGGGGGGGGGCTGGTCGTGCGCCTCTTGGCCCACACCTCGTTCATTCCCCGACGTGGCCTCCTCGAGGCCGGCAGCGTGCGAAGCCCACCACGGTGGCGCAGCCCCCATCTCGGGATGGGTGGTGAAGGCCCGGAAGGAGGCCGGGGGCTGAGCGAGAGTTCGGCTCTGCCTCTCGGGGGGGCGTTGTGCGGCCTCGGGCCTGCAGGTGGCTGGGACTGCCGGGCCGGCGCCAGCAGGGCAGGGGAGGCACGTGCCAGCTTGGCGTCCGGAGGAAGGACCAAGCCCTTCCCTCGTTCCCACGACATCGAGTATCTCGTCCGAGCCCCGGAGTGGAGCGGGGCTGCAGGCCACACCACCCTTCCGCGGGCCAACGGACGACACGGAACTCTGGCACGCTCCCTCCGAGTGTTAGCGTTCGCACGGGGCCTCGAGGACGGGCAGGCAAGGGTCTGCCAGGGTGGGAAGGGCTTTGTGGGGTGGCCAAGGCCTGAACCTTGGGTCTGCAGGTCTGGGTGCTCAGTGAAGGGGTTTCCGCCCCATTCCTCAGACGGGCTCGGGTGGGGGAGGGCGGCCTGCTGCCACCCAAGGACACCAGGGCCTCCCGACCCCGCCTGTGCACCCCTGCACATGGAGCCCCAAAGCCGAGCGGGTAGGGGGCTGCATGGGCGGGGATCCCCGGAGCTGCTGCCCCCGCTGGACGCCCTCCCGCCCTGCCCCTGGGGGCCAGGTGCCCACGATGGTCCACACTCCCGCGCAAGCACCATGCTGCTCCCGTCTGATCCAGGGAGCCCCGCTAAACTCACAGCTCGTGCCGCGTCCAGGAGCGCACAGAAATCCCACATCCGTTCCCAGGGAAGCAGGTGGGAAACCTGCTGTCCTTTCACTGTTGCCGATGAAATAGGGTCTCGACACTGCAAAGGACGGTGCTCAGACCAACCACAACACACCGGACCGAGGTCCCGCTGTTCCTGTGAGGGATGGGGGGAAGGACGATGTGGAGGCAGGGAGACCAGAGAGGAAGGGAGGGAGCGGGGAGAGAGGTCCGCGAGGCGAGGGGTACTAGGCACATCCACGCCACAACCTGCAACCACTTCTCCGTGTGCAAGGGGAGGAGTGTTCGCGTTTGGAGGAGCCGTGGGGAGGCGAGGCGCAGCGCTGGCTGCTACAGGAGACTTCTCGCGGTCCCCCGGTTCCTAGGAAATCCTGCCAGGCTCCCCAAATTAACCGGGTGCCTGTATGGAGAGCTGGTGAGGGGGTTTAGAGGGGTAAGGCCCGCAGCAGCAAGACAGGGACCATTGCCCGTGGAATTAGCCAGAACCACTGTAAGTGTAGGGTTTCTGCAGGCTGTAGGAGTAGGGGTCCGGCAAGGGGAATGGGGATTCTGAGCTGAGTGGGAGGGGGTGGGGTGACCCCTGGGCCAGGTGGGAGAGCTCAGGAACCTTGGGGTGTCACAAGGGAGGGAGTGTATGTCTGCTGCCAGACAAGACCCTTTCTGAGCGTCCCAAATACACAACCATTCTGTGGCCTCCAGAGTCCCATAAATCCTTACCCTGCCCCCCCCAGATGGTGAGGTTGGGAGGGGCCCTGAGCCCACATCCTTTGGTCGGGTCCCCCGCGAAAGCAGGCAGACCCTCTCCCCTGCACGCACACGGGGTACCCACACCAGAGGTATCGCTTGGGGGCCCAGGTGCCCTTCACCCTGCAGCCAGAAAGTTCTAAATCCCTGCATTCCAAACACAGAGTGCTGCCCTCTGCACTTCTTGGGGTCCAGTTCAGGCAAGACCCAGATCCTTCTCTTTCAGCCAGAGGGTGACTTCATGCTGCCAACAGGAGCCCCACCGTGTGATTAAAGTCAGAGGCTCACAGCACGCACGCCCGCAGCGCCTGGGTGAGCGGGTCATTCACAGAACGAGTCTCTACAAGTTCCCCTGGAGAGCAAGTCCTGTCCGGGTCAGAGAGGGCATGGAAGACTCCAGAAGCTCCCTCTCCCTCAGCAGCCTCTGAGGCTGCTGTCTGCAAAGTGCAAAGTCTGCAAAGTCTGCTGTCTGCAAAGTGCAAGCTGTCTGGAGAGCGGCACGTGGGCCCCGGGGAGGCTCTTCTCCCCCCGAAGGAGGCCTTGGGGCCCAGAGTCAAGGCGTGGGTCCATCCCTGCCCATCTGTGGTCTCGCCCGTCCCTCCTGGGGGAGGCCGTCCTCCGAAGCCCTTGGACAGCCCCTGGCTTAAGGTGGGCAAAGCAGCCTGTGGACAATCCCTGACCCCGAGGTCAGCCGGGCTGCTCCTCGTCTTGATGAGCCACTCCAACTGTTATGCAACCGTACGGCTGACTTCAATCTTCCGTGAGCACTTGCCTAGCTTTCCCGGAGGGCGCAGCTGTGTCTTCCTGGGCAGCCAGGGCAGTGGAAGGGTGTCCCTGGACATGACAGCTGCCCCATGCTGTTCCTCTCGCTCTGACGACCTTTCTCCGGTTACGGTGCCCGCGTGGACGGCTCGGCCTCGCTCTCAAGGAGCCACGTTAGGGCTTTGGGGCTACGTCCAGGCTTCTTCCGCTGAAGCTGCTACTGTTTGATTTCTGGGCTCGGCTCGGTCCCTTGCGGGTGGCAGCGATTCCCACAGGGAGGGATTTGTCAAATAAAACCTGCGTCTGGACTGTCTGGACTGAGTGAGGAGAGGCTTTATCTGGGAGGGCTGGGCCATTGCGGTTGGGCCTGTGAGCTTGCCAGCACCTGGGGGACAGGCCAGGGTTTCTCTTCTGGAGGGCGGCCGGGAGGGACCGGGGCAGAGCAGGCGTCCCCCTACCCAGAGGCCGTCTGCTGGCTCGCCCCGAGGGGGACCAGGGTCGGGGCCTGGGGAGGAAGGGAGGCCAGAGCACAGGCTGGTTAACGAGCATTTTGTTCCGGGGGATCGGTGGGGTCATCACTGCCGAGGCACAGAGGGAGTTTGAGGACCTTTGTCCGACCTGGTCACCGGTGAGTGTCCTCTGGGCGTTGGGGAAGGGGGCCCCCAGCGGTGAGCTGTTTCCAGAACACGAAGGGAGAGGGCTTGTGAGCCCCGGGTGTCCTCCAGGGTGGGGCGCCTCGCTGAGGTTCAGCAGCCTGCAAAGGAGGACGGGGCTGTCGTGGTCTGCACCTGGACACATTGCCCCCACCCCGGCCACCTGTCGCCTCTGTCACTGGGCCCCCCTTTCATGGGGCCGCACACGTGCAGACCCCCGCCATGTTTTCCTCCCTTCTCGGGGCTCCTGCTGGCCACAGAGCACGCTTTTCTGTGAGTGGACATAGTGGGCGCCCGCCACCCCCAAGCTTCCCGTTGTGTCGGGGAGACACATTCATCCGGCGTCATGAGCGATCGGGGTTGAAATTAGAGGTGCCTACCCCGCAGGGAAGCAGGTATGGGTGTCGAGGCCAGCGGATCCATAGGAAGCTGGTGCAGGACGGGTCCAAGCACATAGCGGAGTATGATGCAGCTGCTACCGCCGACCGTGGGGACGAGCGTGTCCTCACTTCGATGCTGGTGAGGTGCCAGAAACCACTGAATCGTGCACCTCATGTGCTGGATGGTACAGCCTGTGAACAGAGCATATCACCACGTGGAACCAGCAAGGTGCAGAACAGTGACCAGTGTGCCACCACTTTTATTGAAAAGGTGGAAACAGGGGCGCCTGGGTGGCTCCGTTGGTGAAGCGTCTGCCTTCAGCTCACGTCATGATCCCAGGGTCCTGGGATCGAGCCCCACATCGGGCTCCCTGCTCAGCGGGGAGCCTGCTTCTCCCTCTGCCTCCGCCTCTCCACCCCCTGCTCGTGCTCTCTCTCAAATAAATAACATAAAATCTTAAAAGAAAAGGTGGAAAGAGTATACAAATATGTTTCTCTGAGGTTGGAAGATCTCTAGGAGAGCCTGTGGAAATCAGCCACCTCGGGAAACTCCAGGTAGGGAACTGGAGGTCCTGGGGATGTGGTAGGAAAAGGGGTTTTTGCCTTGTGCCCTTTTGCTCCTTGTGGGTCTGGAATCACGTGGATGATTCACCCATTCACAAATACAATATTTAAAATGAGCTTTTACAAATCAGCAGGCTCTCTGGGACACTGGCACTGTTCCGTGTCGTGATCTGGGTGGTGCAAATTAATTGTGCTGTGAAGGGTTGTGCCCTTTCCACACAGTTTGTAAAGTGTGCCTTGGACATGTTGCTGCCTGGCCTCTACCTTGATCTCGCTGTGCGTGCTCCACGTGCCCCACAGACCACAGTACCCATCCTCCCACATGTGAGGATGGGGCGTTTGGCGTCCCTTCCTCTCCAGCCCTGGCCATGAACTCCTTGCTCATCAGGAGCTAGACAGGAGGCTCCGGGGGCCCCAGTGATATGGGTGCAGTGATATGGGGACAAGGGACTCATTTGTGTTGGCAGATTCCTAGGCTGGTGGGAAACGGGGCCAGCATTCAGGCCTTCCCTGGTCCTGGGAGTCACCTGCCACCTTGAGCCCTTTTCCTGCCTTCTGAGGCTTGGCTCCTCCGGTAGAGACTCTGAGAGCCCATCAGGGACCAGATATGCCTGAGATATTGGCAAGCCCGCTCTCATTGATTCTACACCTCTGCTGCTATCTTGATGAGGCTTCTTTGGCGAGGAGGGTCAGGACCTCTTGGGGACCTTCCTGGCACCCCAGGAGAGGGTTATGAAGCCCTGGCTGGGATGACCTTCGGGGCTCCACACCAGGAGGCTCCACCTCGCTGTCCCGGGCAGCCACCCCGGGCGGACTCCTCCACCTTCTCCCTGAGCGGCTCTAGCCCTGACCGGGCCTGCTTCTGTAGGGCTGACTCATTGCTACTTGACAGGCTTGGCGGTATGACAAAGATGGCTCAAGGAACTGGCCGCATCCCCAGCCTACCATGAGTTAGAATCACAAACTCAGAAAGTCAAAGGGCTGCACCAAGACCATTTTACAGATGGAGAAACTGAGGCAGACAGCGAGCGAGAGAGCATGAGAGTGGGAGGCCCTCGGTCTGGTAAGAGTGTGAACCCTGCTAGAATTTCATCCTCTCCGCCAAACACAATGATCTCACTGCTTTCGCTAATTGCATATTTTTGAACAGCTGATATATGCAAATGCGCACAACTCAACGGTCCTCAGGTGTGTATTGAAAGCAGGTTTCTGGCCCCCTCCCCTCGGTTCTCTTCCCAGGCTTCCAGGGTCCTTCCGGCCTATTCAGAAGGACGCAGAGCACTCAGGGGCCGCTAATGAAGTGATAGCAATGAGCTTAAGCAGTGGGCTTAGACGGGTACATCTTAGGGTACAGACAGAAAGAACTAGAAAGTGTGCTCACCTGTGCAAGGCTGGAAGGAGAAGAGCCGCCCCCCCGCCCCCCAAGAGCTGTTCTTACAAAGGGAAGGGGGAGGCTCACAAACCAGCCCGTAGGGTCTTTCAGGCTGGGGAAACAACCAGAGCTGATTCATGGGAGGGCAATGTGTGAGCTCTTACAGAAGGAGGGGATCTGACCACTAGGGCCAGACCTGGATTTTCAGGGGGTCTGGGGGGTGGGACTTGCTAGATTGGCAGGTCCGGAGCCATGAGGTAGGGCGGAGGCATTCAGGCTGCTGGTTTCATGGATCCTCGTTCCCCAAAGACAGGAAGACCAGCGCCTGGACTTCTCAGGCTGGACTGCGGTCCTCAGAGGAGCTGGTGAGTTACTGTCAGTCCATCTGGGGTGTGGGATGCCTGCAGGGAGGCCACAGTTTCTGTCCTGAGCCCTGTTTGTTCCCCTTGCCTCAGTGAACACGCAGAAGGTGTCAGGAGCAAACACGTAAGGTGCATAATGCGGTGCCTACTGCCTTTGACACAAAGATCCGGCTCCTTAAATGCTCAGGGCCTCGCACGTCGGCCACCTGCCCACTTTCCTAAACATCGTGGAACCGCCTGACCCTCCGTCTGCATTCCAGGCCATGATGGCCTTCTTTCATTGCTGGAACATTCTGTGCCTGGAACACATCTCAGGGCCTTTGCACGTGCTGTTTCCACACTGAGCTGCTCTTCCCACCGCCTCCCCTACTAAGTGCTGCTCTCCTCCCACCTGAGCACCTCCGAGCTGCTCCCTAGACGCAGAGCCTCCTCTCCACCCCTCCAGGTTTATTGGGATGTTGTGAGTTGCCTTTGGCTTCCTTGTGTTGCTCACGTGTAAGAGCATTTTGGATACTGGAGAGTCCTTGAGATGCTTAGATGGAAGCTATAGAAGAGAGTAGGTGGTCCTCCCGGGATCTGAGAGGATCCCGGCGCACTGCTCTCCAGCTATGCAACTTTGAGCACGTGGCTCCCGTTTCCCAGGCTCAGGTTCCCCACCCGTGATCTCCTAGGTGGTAAGGGTTAAGACAAGTGGCCTAGGCCTCATCCTTCCTCCCCCTTCCCCTCCAGGACCCTGAGGCAACTGACAGATTGGCCACTTCCCAGGCCTGCTTCAGGAGCGGAGGGTGCGTGGCTGGGTGAGAACTCTGAGGGAGAAGTGCAGCGGCCTCTGGGGAAGGCTCCCTTCCTCGGGACATGGCGAGCACAGCGTGAGCAGGAGGCTGACCTGCACGCAGGGCAGGGCCCACAGGGGCAGAAGGGGGGGTGAGAGGGGTGCGGTCAGCAGAGACACCCCTCCCTCTGGACGCAGGTTACCGTGGAGACCAGCTGAGCTCCCGCGGCTTCCCTGCTGGACACTGCGGGGTCCTGAAGCCAGGACTCCTGGTGCGGCTTCGAGCACAAGAGCCGTGCCCGGGATGCTGAGGTAGGAGCCTTCACCACGGCCGGGAAAGCCCCAGCACCTCCAGGAGCTGCCCAGGGATGACGGCGCTGGCCCCCCAGCTTGGTTTGGGCTGCTGGAGTGGACGCCGTCTGGCGCGGCCCAGATGTCCCGTCAGGACTGGGTCTCGCCTTTCCCAGGGCGGCTGCTGGCCGTGCTCAGCAGAGCCCTCCCGGACTCGCCCTTGGCCGGAGGGTCCGCTCGCCTCTCTGCAGGCAGCTGGCTTCCACTGGTGGCTGGACGTGTAACGAGGCCCCTCCGCCCCAATTTGGGACAATTCCTGCAGCCCTCCCAGCCCCGAGCTCCCGTGGGGTTGGCTGAAGCCTCTGTCATGACCGGAGCTCAGCATCTCCCTCTGCCCGGCGGGGCCACCCCAGCAAGCCCTCACCTCACATCCCTGTGTCAGAGCCTGCCTCCTGGGAACCCACGCAAGAGGGGCCACGCAGGCCACGGTCACGACCACGGGAGAAGGGGAAGTTCGTCTGATCCACCTTGTACTCTGCTCTCCGTCTTCGCTGGAACACTGGTATCCTGTGCACATGAGAAGCCCGAGGAAAGTCAGGGAATCGGGGGTCTGATGAAACGGGGTGCCCAATGCCACCCCAGGGCAAAGCAAGGGTGCCGAGAAGTCCTGGCCTCTCGGACACCAGAGCTGGTGTCCCGCTTCCTTGCTTTGTTGCCACCTACTGCTTCCTGCTTCTTTTCTTTGGCTCCAAGGGAAAACCTGCGTCTCTCACCAAACACGGGGCGCTCAGGGCCATCCCTGGGAACCTCACAGAGGACAGAGCCCGCTTCTGCGGACGTCCCGACGTTCCTTCTGCACGGCTTGCGGGCCAGGGCACGGCGGGCATCATTAGCTCTTCTAAGCGGACCTAAACTCTCCAATCCCGACGATCTGGACTGCTGTAGCCCAGCTCTGTACATAGTTTTCAGAACCCAGCAGGCGGCAAAAACCCCGTTCGGATAAATCTCCCCTGGGTCCCCGTGCTTCCTGACCCCTGCCCTCCCCCACTCTGCTTTCGGGCAAGAGGACGAGCGGTGTCCAGGATCAGCAGCATCCCTCATTTTCATACTTTGCTTTGTGAAGGGGTGAAATGAGTGCAAGCCTTCCGGACAGCTCCAGGCAGTGTTTGTTCGCACCTGTGACTCAGCAATCCCATTTCTGGGTATGCATGCACCCCAGGGCGTGTGCGAGACTGTTTGCGGCCGTTCTGGTCCCGGCGACCCAAACTGGGAACTGCCCACAGGACCGTGAATCCCGGAAAGGAGACGCTGTGGTCGCGCGTTGGGACAATGAGCATATTGGTGAGGGCTGGTGGGCCGTGGCTAAGCGCGGCCACGTGGAGGAGTGCCACAAACCAACACCCGGTGAGAGAGGCCTTCACCGCGAGCCGCCCACTGCATGATCCTAGTCCCAGAAAGTCTGAAACTTTGGGCAGGATCAGTGAGTCTGCGTGGCAGGTGGTAGTGGTGCTTGTGCCAGGGTCCTGGGGCTGCTGTAACACATCAGCACGGGCGGGGGCTTCAGCACCTGACCTTTATCCCCCTTCGCTCCTCTGTGACTTCCTGCCTGTCTCTTAGAAGGACCTGCGCTGACCCTGGGCCCACGCGGATACCCCAGGACCGTCTCCTCATCTCAGGGCCCTGCACTTAATCACACCCGTGATGTCCCCTTCACTCTGTGACTGATCCACAGGTTCAGGATATTAGGACACGGGCGTCTTGGGGGCTGTTACTCTGCTGAACCCCTACCTACCCTGGGGCCTCTGAGAGAGCAGGGCCGTCTGGGCAGGTGAGCTGCGCCTGAGCTGCCCCTGGGTGGGTCTGGGGGATGAGGCTATGTCACCCCGTGGGAGACGGAAAGGGTGGAGCCACCAGGGGCTCTCAGGGACGCAGGATGGCGATTGGAGGTGTGTTAGAGAACGGGTTCAGATGTTGGACACAGCTGGGAGTTTGGGGTGGATGTCTGAACTGGGTAGGGTGCTGTGCAAGATCTCAAGTTCCAGAAAACTCTCTGGCCCCAGTGCCTTCCACAGCAAGATGGCTCAAGCCTGGGGCGTCATCAGGGACTTGACGTTTCCCACCCAGACGGATGTGTGGTGGCCGCCCCCAGGTACGGAAGGAGGGGGCCGCAGCAGGAGCAGAACCGGGATCCTCGGCAGGGAGACGCTTGTGTGAGCACTGTGGGCTCCACGGGCTGAGCTCTCCCACTGGAAACAACGTCCTGACTTGGATTCTTCAGCTCTTTCCCCCTTGTTTTCCTGGCGGTCGGCGCTGGGTCCCCACCGCTCCTTCTCAGCAGGGTCCAGTGAAACGTGGCTCCTGAGCCGTTAGTGGCCTGCCCCGTGACCTTCTGTGGACCACCTTCCGTGGACGGATGAGTCAGCACTCAGCCGGCTGCCCAGTGGCGCTCCCCAGATGGGGCAGAGGGACACTCAGGGGCAGTGTTAGCCCCCGGAGACGGGGCACGGATGGTGCGGTAAGTTTGGATTTAAGCCACTACGAAGTGTTTAAACACTTCCTCAGAGAAGATGTGAAGATACGCAATGTTTGATGTGACGGAGAGAGAACATTCAGTATCTCTGGCTTGTAAATAACTCTCTTTACCGGAACAGGGACTTGGACTCATCTTGAACCAGGATGTCCAGCCTCTCCCTCAGCACGGCTATGGGTGAAGGTGACCTGCTGGAAAATGCCGGCCAATGAACTCATTATAAACAGACTCTTTGCTTGGAAAGGGAGGCTGAGAGGGGTGGCGTGTTTCCTTGCACGCCGTGGGCCCTCCAGGGAAGGGCTCTGGGCAGATAAAGCCTTGACCACAGGAGAGATCGTTCCTGTGAGGAGCTGCATCCAGGATTGTCCTACGTGGTCAGGCCCATCACGAAGACCTCATAAGATGCTTTGTTTGCTCTCCACGGGGAAAGCGTAGAGGCCCTGTTGGTCTCTGTGTCCGTGTCCTGCTGTAACAAAGGACCACACAGTGCGCTCAGCCACAGACACATACTTGCTTGGGCCCTGGAGGAGAGGTCCGAGATCGAGGTGTCCGCAGGGCCACCATGCTCCCTCGGGGGGCTCCAGGGCGGTCCTTCCTGCCATGGGCAGCTGAAGTGGCTCCACACCCCGTGGAGCATGCCTCCAACTGTGGCCACCGTCCTCACGTGGCCTGTCCCATGGTTCTGTGTCTCTGTGTTTCCTGTCTCCCTTAGCACACCGTCCTTGGATTCAGGGTCCATCTGAATCCAGGATGATCTCCTCTTGAGATTCTTACCTCAATTACATCTGCAATGTCCTTCTTTCCAAATAAAGGTCACATTCTGAGGTCCTGGCTGGATGTGAATGTTTCCTTGCAACACCTGGATTTCGGACTCCGGGCTCCAGACTGGCAGAGAGTAAGTCTCTGTTGCTCTGAGCTGCCCCTTCCATGGTCCTTTGCTGCAGTGGCCCCGGACACTCCTGCGATGGTTCTCACTAGGTTCCGGAAAGCTGGTTGCCCCTTGTCCTGGAAGTTCTGCTGATCGGAGGTGCCTCCCCTGAGCCCTGTCTGCCCATCTGATTGTGTCACACACGTGTCCTGCGAGGTGTCTTGGCTGTTCCCAAACGCTGAGAGTCCCCATCACAGTCCCGGTCAGCACACGGTGGCCTTGGGCAAGCTCCAGCAGCCTCCATGACGAAAGAGAATGAGGACCACATTTCCTGTAGTTGCTGGGCTCCGCGAGTCACGGCTCAGTGCAGAGCGGGGTGGTGCAGGGCTGCAGCCGCGGTGGGTGGGGTGGGGGCAGCACCTGGTGCTCCCACGGGGGCGTAAGAGCCGGGCTGGAGGAAGCTGTGGGTGAGCCTGGAGCTGGCCTCGTGTCAGCAGAGAGGTCTGGGGAGGACGCCCTTCCCCGAGACCACACGCCCCTGAGGCCAGAGGGGGGGGGAGCGGCATCCGTGTCCCGGGGCTGCCGCAGAAGATGACCACAGGCGGGGGCAGAAGAACAGAAATCTGTCCTGTCCCAAGCTCTGGAGGCCAGAGTCCACAATCGAGGAGTCACAGGGCCGCGCTCCCTCTAAAGTCTCCAGGGGAGGATCCTTCCTGCTGCTCCCAGCTCCTGGGGGCCCCAGGCACCCCCCCCCCGCTGTGACCACATCCCTCCAGGCTCTGCGTCTGTGTCTCAAATGTAATGAACCCAGTCATTGGACTTAGGGCCGCCTTAATCCAGAACGTCCTCATCTAAACTTAACTAATTATATCTGCCAAGACCCTATTTCCAAATGAGGTTGCATCGGAGCTTCCTGGTGGACCTACGTTTTGAGGTGGGGGGGTCACTCTGCCACCCACAACGGGGGGCTGCAAGTCACATTTGTAGCTGGCTCCCGGCGTATCTGGTGTGGTTGGTCTCGACTGTTCGCTGGGGAGCGCCAAGTCAGTCGTGAGTCCTGCCAAGCCCGCCGGAGTGCAGCGCTGGCGTGGGGCAGCCCCCTGACCTCGTGGGGCCTGGCCCTCTCCTCATTTCCATGTGGCTGACTTTTTCCAGCGGGGATAATACTTCTGTCCGGCAGGAGGATTAAGCGAGCTCCTGCGATTCGCATGAGAGAGCAGAGGGCTGGTCACTTCATGGATATCAGTGACTTGTAGGCGTCCGTGAGTCTGTAGAGAGGGGATGATTTCAGACACGTCTCTCTTTTGGCTGAAGATCTGCCGACCTCTGCCCGCGGCTCTTCGGTGTGAGCTGCTGCTTGCGGGAGAGCGTGGGAAGTGGCGAAGATCCCCTAGTCCCGGGCTCTCCCCCGGGGCTCTCCCCCGCGTCCCCGGGAACGGAACAAGTGTGAGGAGGAGGGGTTTGTGCATGAATGCAGAGCTCTGGGCATCGGGGACTCCCTCTCTCCTGGTGGTGTGCACTGCCCACGTGCTCCTCCACCCAGCAAGGACTGTGCTTGTCCGAGGAAGGGGTCGGGGCACCTGCCGCTCCGAGCCTCAGCTTCACTCTCTAAGCCATATCCCCACATCCCTTCTTCCCCAGTTTCTTTTCTTTTTTAATTATTTTTTAATTGAAATATAGTTCACACACCATAAAGTCGAGCACTTTAAAGGGTCCAGTTCAGTGGTATTTAGTAAACTCCCAAGCGTGTACACCCACCCCTCTCCCGCACAGCCAGCCCCGGAGCCACGAGCAGGCACACCGCGCCCCTCCCCTCCCCCAGCCTCAGCAATTGAGTTTCTTTTTTTTTTTTTTTTTAAGATTTTATTTATTTGATGGAGAGAGACACAGCGAGAGAGGGAACACAAGCAGGGGGAGTGTGAGAGGGAGAAGCAGGCTTCCCGCGGAGCAGGGAGCCCGACGTGGGGCTCGATCCCAGGACCCTGGGACCATGACCTGAGCCAAGGGCAGACGCCTCACGACTGAGCCACCCAGGCGCCCCAGCAATCGAGTTTCTGTCTCCGTGGATTCACCGGTTCTAGACACATCCTAGGCGTGGAATCATGTCCTGCGTGGCCTTTTGCGACTGGCTTCTGTCACCGAGCGTCACGTGATCGATCTGGGTCCACGCGGCGGGGCTCCCATCCCCCCACCCTGGGGCTGCGTCCCATCCACCACGCGCTGCCCATGCGTTCAGCGCTGTGTGGACGCTGTTTCCGCTCTTGGCCGCTGTGACCGGTGCCGATGCAAACACCGAGCTTCCTCCCTTTGGGGTTCACGCCAGGGAGTAGAATTGCTGGGTCACCCGTCTTCCCTTTGGTCGGACTGAAGGTTTGAGCCCCACTCTGAGGGCCCACTCACCCGGCCGCCTGCTTAGGAGGGGGCGTCTGTCACACACAGCCAGGCCGCGGGGTGCAGGGCATCCTTCCCCGAGGCACAGACCGGGGCCTTGGAGGTGATCCCCAGAGGCGACTCGGGGTCTAAAGACCCTGTGTGGAATGACGCTGAGTCGCGTCTCCAGACACAGACAGACTCCCCATCAGTCCCGCCCCGCCGCCGGTCGGCTTCCATCCCCCCTCCACGCTTGGGATCGTCCTTCTCTGTTTCCGCACACCCCTGGCGTTCCCATCCTTTGGCAAACAGTCAAACCCACGAGACCCCAACGTAGCATTTTGTTCCTTGTCTTTGTTTATGCCTACCTTGTATTTATGGCTGGTTTTCCCGTTAAGTGAGTCCATTTAAAGAAAAACAGTAAAAGAACGGTGATGGGGAGGCCGTGGGATGACTGAGGTTCGAGACACCCCCGGGGCTCCAGAAAGTGGAGACATAGGCCCTACTTCTATCCAAATACCGCCTTAGATCTCTCTTCCTTTCTGTCTTCCTTCATTTCCTTCTTTCTGTAAAATTACACGTAATGAAGCACACCGCTTGAAGACTGGGCCAACAAAACACACACGCTTGGGAACCTAACACCCCCATTAAGATAGAAAACATTACTAAAAAGTTGTTTGGGGGGGCACCTGGGTGGCTCGGTCGGTTGAGCGTCTGACTCTTGATTTCGGCTCGGGTCATGATCTCAGGGTCGTGGGATTGAGCCCCGTGACGTGCTCAGCGGGGAGTCTGCTTCTCCCTCTGCCTCTCCTCCCCCACTGCTGCGCTCTCTCAGATAAATAAATACATCTTTTTATTTTATTTTATTTTTTAAGATTTTTTATCTATTTATTTGAGAGAGAGAGTGCGCACACAAGTAGGCAGAGCAGCAGGCAGAGGAAGAAGCAGGCTCCTCACTGAGCAGGAAGCCCAGCGTAGGACTCGATCCCAAGACCCTGGGATCATGGCCTGAGCTGAAGGCAGACCCTTAACCAACTGAGCCACCCAGGTGTCCCTAAATACATCTTTTTAAAAAATAAGTTTTTTGGAAAACAGATTCCTGGTCAAACCTGCAGGATTCTGGTCTGGCAAGGCTTGGGCAGAGGCCTGGGGTCCGTAGTTTAAGGGGTTCCCAGAAGGGTGCCGTGGGGAAGCCAGCTGGAAGGTGTTGGTTTGAGGCTGGGTCTGAAGGCCCAGGCAGGGACTCGCTCCTGGGTCCCGTCCCTCCCCCCTCCCACCCGCCTTGTCTCCTGCCCCAAGCCCCTTGAGTGTGTATCCTTGGACAGGTGGGGAATATGACGTCATGGTCTGTGGGCCCGGAGCTCATGGGGTGCTATCACTTGAGCAGGTGCACGTCACTGTGACTTAGGGAGCTGGACCCTGCCCGACGAGCCACAGAAGCTGCGCAAGGGACGGGGCGGAGGCGGGGGGCCTGAGGCGGACCCACCGACTCTGTTCCCTGCCCCCCACACACGGTATTTTCAAACAATGTGCGTTCAAATTTAAAAATGGGAACATTTCACATTAAAAAAAATAAATTTCTAACTTCTCTCTCTTTAAAAAAATTTCAGTAGGGCGCCGGGGTGGCTCAGTTGGTTGGGCGACTGCCTTCGGCTCAGGTCATGATCCTGGAGTCCGGGGATCGAGTCCCGCGTCTGGCTCCCTGCTCGGCGGGGAGTCTGCTTCTCTCCCTCGGACCCTCCCCCCTCTCATGCTCTCTCTCTCTAGATCATTCTCTCTCTCAAATAAATAAATTAAATCTTTAAAAAAATAAAAATAAATAAAAAAATTTCAGTACTCCAGAAGTTTCGGGCTCCTGGTCCCCTGGAGCGGCCCAGCAGCTGCCCAGTTTCTCAGCGGGCCTAGGCACTGAACCATGGCCTCCACCTGCCCCTTCCACTCATTCTCTTCCAGGTCTGGGCCCTGGAGGCCTTTGAGATTCCAACTCCTGCCCGTCTAAGAGGCATCCTGGAGAAAACAGCAATCCACAGAAGGCCACCAGGTTGCGGAAACCCTGGGTTGTGCAAGTGGCCAGGGTCGAGCAACTGTGCATGCCCCGGGGCCCTCCCGGGACCAGCCGCACAGAAGCTGTGGGAGCGAAAGGCCCAGAGAGAAGTGGGGAGGAGGTGAAATGGATTAGCCACTTTCGTTCCAGACAGTTTGCCAGGTGGGTCTGGGATCAGGACGGAACAGCAGAGCCTCACCGCTCACCTCCCCCGGTGCCAATGGCCGACAGAAGCAACAGACCATACAGCTCCTTTTCTCTCCAAGCCAGTCTCTCCCTGGGGGCTCTGGACGTTTGGGGCCGGATCATCCCTTGTGGATGTGTGTGTTGAGGGGGCCGTCTGTGCATTGAAGGAAGGACATTGAGCAGCATCTCTGGCCTGGACGCACTTGAGGCCCATGGTACCCCCCTCCCCAAGCTGCCCCCAGACACGGCCGACCAGGCATCCCTGCCTGAGAACTAAGGCCACATGCCTCTCAGGGCCCCAGCCAACCGGGGTCGGCCCGGGGGAGCCTCTCTGCCCACCCCACCCCCACCGCCAGGTGCAGAGTGTCCTGGTGCGTGAATCCTCGCTCTAGCAGTGACCTCTTCCAGAACTCATGCCTCATGTCAACACGCAGACGCCGCCCCTTACTCCCACACCCCTGCCCCCGGTGCATCCTCGCGGGGTCCGTGACTCACAGACCCAGGTGAGGGCAGGCGTGTGTCAGAGCAACGGTGAGGACCCTGTGGCCCGACCACAACTGTCGCCTCCAGTGACGCAAGTACCAGCCTGTACAGAGAAGGCTGAGCGCGCTCTGTTGGGAAAGAAACCCCCGGGGCACGGTCGTTTCCACGCCTCACTGAGCCCAGGAGCCAGGTGGCGGCTCCAACAGCCTCTCTGTCCTCACCCCACCCCTCATGCAAAAGGACGGCTGATGCAAGAGGCCCCAGGATTGCTGTGCTCCCCGGAACTGCCGTTCGGGGGGGGAAGTGTGAACGCAAACGGCACGTCGCTCGCTCAGGAGGCGGGAGGCAGCTGCGTGGGCAGCCACAAGCGAGTGGCCCGCGGTCAGAGTCAGAGGGGCCTTGCTGGGGGTCTGCGGAGGGGGAACTGGAACGGGGACAGAGGCTGCGGGCGCAGACGGCAGAAAGGAAAACGAGCGCCCACGCGCGCGTCTCTCCCCAGACAGCCTGTGCGCGCCCGGGGTGGGGGCTGACAGTAGGGCCTGTGGCCCCGAGAACGACAGAAACAGCATCGCCAGTCTTCAGCGGGACCCAGCCGCGGGAATCCTGCCCCGGAACTCCGGGGAGGCTCGGAGGCCCCGGAGCCGTCGGGAGAGGCGCGGGCTGCACCCCAGCGGCTGACAGAGGGGCCAGCGTGGCAGGGACGGTGGCCGGGAAGCTGGGTTTGCACAGCACCCACGCCTCCTTGCTCTCTGTTGAGTAGGCGCCTGGGGGCCTGGGGCACAAGAAATCTCCTCACTGTCATGACCCCCGGGAGGAGGAGGGGACGGTGACAGACTGGAGTCAGGCAGCTGTGCCCTTCATTGCGGGTTTCACGCCCACCCCACAAGCGACATCTGGGGCTGCAAGTCCTCCGTGGTGGGGCTGTCCCTTCCAACCCAGGATGTCAAGCGGCTTCCCCGGCGGGCCCACCCAGCAGGTGCCATGGCACGGTACCCTCCCCCACTCCCTGTATTGGCAGATGTCAGCAAACATCCCAAGTGTCCCCTGGGTGAGTGCCAGCCCCAGGGCCCTGAGCTGAGCAAACCCCCGGAACTGTGCTTCCCTCCTCTGCTCAGCTGAACACCCTGTCCCTCCGGCGCCACAGCTCTGACACCCGCCCACCACACGCACATCTCCCTGTCCCTTGGCCTTCTTGGCCCTGGCCTCTTTGGAGGCCGGCCAACCCCTGCCTCCACTTCCGTTACCCTCTGCCGGGTTGGGCTCCAGGGAAGGACTCCCACTAACACGTCCACAGGAGCAGGGAAGCCCCCACCCGACTCGTCCGAGGTGAAGACAGAATTTCCAAGCTGCAGGTTTCATCTTGGTCCCTTCAGAGTTCTGCTGAGAGGCCCTACGACCAAGGGAGAAGCAACTGCTCGGGCATCCAGAACAGGGTCCCCTCTCGAAGGTCAAAAGTCAAGAGGTTCATCCACCGAGGAGAGGGGCAGCGTCTGGCAGGTGCCATGCTGGAGCTTTCGTGCATCACACTTGTCAGCGGGGCACGGGGAGGCAGGCTTTGTGCTGGGCATAGGGACCAGTGCAGCGGGGACCGACGGAGGGGAGAGAGATGTACGTCCCCAGCACGCTGTGGGCGAGTGGGATTTACAGCCAAGGGGCCCTGGGGTCAGGGGCGGTGAATCGCGAAGAGGAACATCGGGGGGAGGGAAGCTCTGGCTAAACAGGCGACCAGATGTTCAACATGAGGGTTCTGGGTAAACCAACATAGCAGTGTTCCTGCTAAACACGGGGCTCTTGAGGACGTGTCCGCGGATGAGGCCTCGTTGAAAAAGTGCCCAGAGGAGCCTGACTAGACACAGGTCAAGGAGTCTTTGTCGAAGCCCGGGGACTTTGTGTTGGTAGTCTCTTATTATCACACAGCAGGAGCAGGGGCGCAGAGAGGATGTGTGACCCCAAAACGTGGGAGTCTGGTGAGGGTGGGTGAGGGGCAGGCTTCCCCTTTTGGTGGCACATGCTGCCCCTGCCCCCATCGGACCCCAAAGACATGGGGTAAAGCGGACAGCTGTCTTTGGGGCAGTGCCTTCCTGAGGCCCCTTCTTTTCGGGGGTTTTCTGAGTCAGAGGAAGGATGGAGGCCTTCTCACGAGTTGTTCAAGCCAGCTTGTTTGCCCTTTAATTCCACGCCGCCGGGGTCCCAGTGGGACAGGCAGCCCCCCAACGGGGGTGCCCAGGAACTGGTCACCAAGATGACGGCCAGGGGGCTGGCAAGACTAGGGGCCAGGACTGCCCAGGTCAGGAGCACCCAGAGATTCTTGCAGCTGCAGGAGGGGCCGCCTGGTAGGTGCCCCCCCGAGGGCATGCGGCCTCACCCTGCAAGAAGGGCCTGGAACGCATAGTTCCCTGGCCTCCCTGTCTCTCCAACATCAGCCTCCGGGCTCCTGCGGTAGCGTCCTCATTGGCCAAATACTGCTGGCAGCCAGTGGGCAACAGAGCGGGAAGCTGCCCATCCAGAGCAGCCTCGAGGTGCAGGACGGAGGCCACAGCAGAGGGAGGGCACGGCAGAGGGAGGGCAGGCAGAGGGAGGACTTGGAGGAGCCTCGGGTAGTAGTGGCTCAGGTGCTTTCAGGCCCGGGTAGAGCAGGCGCGATTATGATGCCAGGTGACTCCAGGCAGGCTGGGGTCACAGGGGAAGAGGTGGGAGAGGCACATCCGCTCCAGCAGAGGCAGCCAGGGATTAGAGGGGTGGGGGTGGGTGCTTGGTTCCGGATCAGGGCCCCTGTGTTCATCCCCAGCGAGGGACTTCAAAAGAGCTCTTGTTGGGCTACACGGGGCTGGACAAAGCAGTGATGAGAGACTGTGCCCTGGGGTGGGGGGGGGGCGAGACCCGATCCTGGAGCTGCAGAGCCTTGCTGGCACCTCCCCGGCACCTCCTCTGTGCTCTCCTGGCACCTGGACCTGCTTCTGTCAGAGCATTCCTACAGGTCCCTACTTGGCTGAGCTCCCCAGCCGCCAAAAGAGGCTAGCTCAAGGAAGGGGCCTGCTGTGACTGAGATGAAGAGCACGGGAGCTGTGATGAGGAACAGTGATGGAGCACCCATCTGAAACAGACACTTCCTACCTCCCTCTGTTTGTAGTGAGGCCTCTACGCAGGGCTGCCACGTACCGTTGCACAGTTTGTACACTGCAAAAGGCACATGGCACTGGCCTGTGCTCCGTGTGCACCCTGTGCACCCTCGCCTGGGCCTCCTGCAGCTCGAACACAGGGCATCTGCTTCTTTGCACAGAATTCCACCCAATAGCCAAGCCATCCACTGTGCCCACCCAGAGGGAGTACTTTTGAACAGTGTGTCCCCCCAGAGGGGAAGACTTTTTTTCCGTTCTCGCCAGGCCACCTGCTCCAGCAATCGCCATGTAACGAATCAGCCCAAAACTTAGTGTCTTAAGACATTCATTATGAGGCTCATGGCTCTGGGCAGTTGGGCCCAACTGGACTGCTCCTGCAGGGTCTGACATACAGCCGGGGTCAGAGGACAGCTACATCTGGTCAGGTCATGGCCTCCTGGTCCCCACGTCTGGTCCCTGGGCTGGGATGGCCGGACCTGCAGGGGCTGGTCAGGCATGTCTCTCTCCATGCAGCCTCTCCGTGGGACGGGTGCGGGGAGCCCCACAGCCTGCCAGTCTCTCCACGGTTCTTTGGTGGGAATTCTGGGCCCCAGGAATAACTGTTCCGACAGACCAGAAGTGGAAGCTGCCAGGCTCCCAAGGCCCAGCCCAGAACTGGCGGAGCGTTGGGGTTGTGGACCCCACCCCTGGAGGCAAGGAGGGCAAAGCCTCTGTCCAGCCATTTTCAGTCCAAGACCTCCCCATATAGACCAGGGGGCAGCCCAAGGCAGGACCTCGTACTCGGAGCTGGAGGGACCCCAAAAATGAGTAAAACCCCACCCCTGCTTTCTGGGAGCCCCCAGCCTTGTTGGGCAGGTGAGTATTCATGAGGTGACAAGGTCACCCCCGAGGGGTAGCTGAGGTGCACCGTGGGCAGGGCCTGGAGGCCCATGGAGGCCCAGAATTCCCACCAAAGAACAAGGGAAAATGAAGCATCTATCCTGTCTCTAGGCTTTTCCCACGGCTGCGTGGTCACCTGGGAGGGACTGAACCTCACACCTTCCCACGTGTCAAGGGCACGGCTCAGTAGCTGCCTCCCGTGTGCAGGGCAGAGTGGAGGCTTTGCAGCAGACCTGGCCGGAGCCTTGGGGAGCCACTCAGCACGTGACAGTGGCGGGTGCAGTGGAGAACGAAGGATCGATGCCGACCCAAGCAGGGGAGGCGGGAGACCCAAGGTCCAGGGAGCAAGCAATTCATCGCCGGGGACTGTCCCCCGTCGCTGCCTGTGACCCCAAACAGGCAGTTGCGCTCTGTGTGCTGGAACGTTCTCAGACTGAAACAGCCAGGAGAATATAGGCTTCCATCCTGTTAGATGTTCGGGTGTCCCCGAGGGGACCCCGGGCCACCCGGGGGGTGGGGGCACCGGCTCCTTAGCCAGGGGCAGCTCTTGTCCCCTGATGGCCTGGGGACTTGCCCACGGAGCCATGCAGGCCCCAGGAGAGGGGGATCCACACCCGGACACTCTGGACACTCCGTTAAGGTGTGAAATCCTGGGTCACACCTATGGAAAGGGCCAGAAGTCTGGGGGAGCTCCTCACTCAAAGCTCTCATTTGAAAGACAAAGACACAGGCCCAGAGCCTTCCCTCCCTTTGGGCCTAAAAGCTGCGAGTGGGAGAACCCACCCGGAGGCTGTGCTCGAGGCTGTTGGACACACACAGTATAGAGATGGAAGCGAGAGACCCTGGGGTGAGACGCCTCCACGCGGAGGGTCACCGGTGCCCGTGGGTAAGTCTGCGTTTTGAAGGAAGGAAGAGTGAGGTTCTAGAAAAGAGGTCTCCCGCCGGTAACTGGGTGTGGCCTCTCTGCATTTGGCTGGGTGTCTTGAACGTGTTCTGGGGCCTTCCAGTGACAGGAATGTGGAGGCCAAAGGCTGAAGTCGGGTGTGGGCAGGGCCGCGCTCTCTCCCAGCGCCGCGGGCTGGATCCTTCTGGACTAGTCAGGCTTCTCTGCAGGCAAGAAGTAGGAGGGCACGTACATCGATGGGAAGAGATCTATCATAACGAACCGGCTGACGTGGTTGTGGAGGCTGCCAAGAGCCAGGAGTGCAGGGGAGCAGGCGATCGAAGATCCGGGAAGAACCAGCGTGTCACTTTGAATTCAAAGGCAGGACAAAGGGCTTCCAAGCAGGAAGAATTCTCTCTTACTCAGAGGAGGGTCGGCCTCTGGGTCTCTTCAGGCCTTCAACCGATGAGACGAGACCCACCGTCATGACAAGGGACAATTGGCTTTACTCAGTCTACCGATTTTAACATCAATCTCGTCCAAAACTCTCTTCACAGAAACACTCAGAATAATGTTTGACCAAATATCAGGGCACCCCGTGACCCAGTCAAGTTGACACATAAAATCCATCACACACTTCTTGCCTCTTCTAGGGTCTGGTGGCTCCGGGGATCCCCGGGCTTGTGGGCCAGCCCCCTCCACTCTCTGCCTCTGTTCTCACATGGCCTCTCGCTATGTCCCAGACCTCCCTCTCCTATCTCCTTCAAGGAGATTCAGCAATGATTTTGTAAACGAATCACATCTGCAAAGGCCCTATTTCCAAATGGGGTCACACCCACAGGGCTCAGGGGTTAAGACTCAGACATATCTCTTGGGGGGACGCTTTTCGACTCACTGCTTCACCCTGGATGAAGGTGGCCCTAAATCCAACCACTGGTGTCTTTGTATGAAGACATGTGAAGACACAGAGAGAAACCCACGTGAAGACAAGCAGAGCCTGGCATGAAGCTGCCACAGGCCTAGGAACACCAGGGATCACCAGGGATCGCTGGCCGCCACAGGGTTGAGAGAAGATCCTTCCCAGAGCCTTCGGAGGGAGCACAGCCCCACCAGCACCCTGATTTTGGACATTTGGCCTCCAGAATTGTGGGACAATAGATTTCTGTGTTTCATCACCCCCTCCCATTTTGTGGCAGTTTGTTATGGTGGCCCCAGGACCCTTGTACACCCCGTTGGTTCCTATTTCTAATACACTGAAGCTATGCACCCACCTTGTTCTACATTTTCCTTACTATCGGTTTCTGTCTTGATTTATCACAAAATCAGGCTACTAGGAAGGTATCTGACTTTTTGACCAAAAGAACCAGAATCACCTTTTCTGAGTATTTGCATACATGGACAGAAGCACCTCTGGACCAGTGGAGAGTGGAGCGGGTGAAGGCAGAGGAAGGATGCGGAGGAGAGTGCATCACACGCCTCCTGGGCCTTAGCTGTCTGCCTGGGCCTCTCACTCGGCCTCTCACTCAGCCTCCTCCCCCACCTGTCATGGACTCCAGCCCAGAACATCTCTGAAGCGCAGGAGGCCAAGGGCCACTGATGCAGAGACCCTGAGCCCCTCCCACCCCAGTCGGCCTCATCATCCACCTGCCCTGGTGGCCATCGGCGACCTCCCTTCTCTTGTGTGCTGCGAAGTGAACATGTCAGCGCACCTGGGCACCTGGGCACTCACCTTTCTCACCTGGGCCACTCCAATGGCCTCTTGCCATCTGTATTAGTTTCCTTTTGTTGTAATCACCACCAATTTAGTATCTCAAAACATACACATTTATTCTCTTATCGTTCTGGGTGTCAGACGTGCAAACTGGGTCTTTTGGGGCCAACAAGAATCGAGGTGTCCGCAGGGTGGTTCCTCTGTTCTCCCCACCCACATCCTCGGCTGTGGCCTCCCTGCATGTCCAGAGCCAGCCGTGGGGGCCTTCGCACCTCCCTCCGACTCGGACTCCTGCCTCCCATTGTAAGGACCCCGGTGATGACACTGGGACCAGTCTGACAGCCCAGGATGCTCTCCCCACTCAAGATCCCCGCTGACTGCCACCCGCGAAGTCCCCTCTGCACCCCCCCACAAGGTCGCACATCCACAGGGTCCTCCTGGGGATCAGAACGCGGTGACCCTGCTGCCCTCACCGTCCACCCCTCAGCACACAGGGGCTACGGTGCTCTTTCTCTAAAGGGTGGGTCCCTTCCTGTCACTGCCCTGCTTACTACCCACCAGCAGCTCCCGTGGTGCTTAGAACAAAATCCGGACCACTCCCCATGCTGACGACCCCAGAGGAGGGGGCCCTGCCTCTCCACCCACGCTCACCCACACCCTAGCAGCCCCCAACGCTCACATCACTCTGTCACCAGGCCTGTCTTCAAGAGTCTTCCCGCCCTCCCCCGAAGGAAGCCCCTCCTCCATACGGTGCTGTCCTGTTTCACTTATTCACACACTGATCATTATCCAAACCCATCTGTGATTCCGTTCACTTGTTTCCCACCTGTGTCACCTCCAGAAACAGACTTCCCCAGCCGAGGGTCCAGGGAGCCCAGAGCAGGCCTAGCACATGGCAGGCACTCGACAAATATTTGTCAAATGAACGAGGCATTCCAGCAGAGGCTAATGAGTTAAAGCCAGCCCTGTTGTCTGTTTCTTGGCACAGGCTTGTCACCCAGTTCCCGGCCAATGATTCAGATGCACAAAGCGCTCTTGGCCTCGGCTGGGGAAACAGAGGGCACAGTGTGTGGCGGGGACGCCCGAGTGTCCGGGCTCTGGGCCCTCATTGTGCTCCTTGAGCAAATGAACTTCCCTCCAACTGTAAGGAAGTGACCAGTGAATCAGGGAGCCATGCTCCTCTGCAGAGTCTTCTCCACGCGTGATCTGGGAATCTTGCTTCTGCAACCTGCCACTTCCAAGTCCGAGTTTGGCCTTGGCTATCGGCAGCGCAGAATAGTATTCATTGGCAGGGTGCCTCCGCTTGACTGAGCTTTGTAACCATGAGATAAATGATGCTCTGCATCTTGGCAGCAGGGAATGGCTTGTTCCTTCTAGGCAGGAGAGCTCTGGGGGAACCAGGAAGGTGCTGATGCTCAGCCAAGCCTGGGAGGCAAGAAGTGCAGCCGAGTCTCAGCACATTCAACATCCCTGCCCGGAGCAGCAGGGTCCTTCACTCCATTCCGGTGTGGTTGTTAATTACAGAGACCTACAATTATCTCCGGAGAATTAGAGCGTTGCATGATTTTGCCCAGGGCTGGAAAGATGTGTCCACTAGCCAAGTAGAAAGAAGGCCGGTGAAGCAACAGTCTTCTCTGGATTAATACAAATGGCGAGCCTAACATGAGTTTATTTCCATTTGCTCCCCCGGGGAGGAGCCCTCTGAAGACCCTGGAGACCCCCAAAGAGCAAAGCAAAGAGGCCAAAAGCAAACACCCAAGCAGGGGGCATCAGCCTGCTTTCTATGGGAAAGGGTGCAAGGTGTCCACAGGGTCCCACGGAGCTTCTACAACTATATCCATGGGATGGGGGCTGCTGTGGCGAGCATGTTCTCAGAAGCCCCCCCACCCACAACGCCCTTCACAGCAGCCATGCCACGTCACGCTCTGCCCGGCAAATTTCTGCACCCCGAGCCTCATGTGTCCAGAGCAGCATTCCCTTTGCCCCATCCCCGGGACCGTGGCCCCGGATGCTCGGGGCATATCCCGCCCCCACCTCCCCTTTGCTGGATTTGTTTGTTGAAACCTGCAGGATCCTGTGCGTTAATTCCCAAGGAATGAAGCCGCTGGAGGGACCCAAGAGTTGCTGGCTTTTACTCCAACAGATTAATGGCATCCCTAACACGATCCAACAAGTCCGGGGAGCTGCTTCCCACCAACCTGACTTTCGTCCTGGCCTTTCGTTCATCCTGTCATTTTTCGATAGTTTGCCAAAGATTTCAGGCAGTGCATGAGTCCTGGTTCAGAAAGAGGGGAACCTCCCAAATGCAGACTTGTGGGCCCTTTCAATAGTACCTCCCCCGAGCAAAGAACACCAGCAGCTCCTGACATCACTCTGTGGTCCAAAGATTCATCAGTCATTTGTTTTTTCAAGTGAAAGCGACAAACAAGAGCTTACTCGGCTTTGCATTTTTGCCTTGTCTTTCTCAGTCCTTGGCATTTCCGTCTAAATTTCAGAATCGCCTTGTCAGTTGGTGAGTGTGCGCACACACACGGGTACGCAGAGAGCCCCCTGGGATTTTGGTGAAGTGGTGTTGAATCTATAGGTCATTTTGGGGAGATTGAAACCTTTCTCGTAGTGAGTCTCCTCTCTTCTCTCAGACCTCTCTCTCCATACGTGGTAGGTCTGCTTAGGTTTCTCCTCAACAGTGCACTGTAGTCCTCAGTGTAGAGGTCTTGTCCATCTCCTGCTCACTCTATTCCTAGGTATTTGACGGCTTTGATGGTCACTTCTAAAGATCTTTTATTTTCTATTTATTTGTTGCCGGTATATTGAAAACAAAACAAAACAAAACAAAAAAAACCCCGGTTTTTGTATGTTGATCCTGTATCCAGCAGCCAAGCTAAGTTTACCTCTTAATTTGAATAGATTATTGGTAGATGCCTTTGGGTTTTTTTACACTCTGTTCTGTGTGAGTGATGACAGTGTATAGAGTCCCCTTTCTCAAACCTTATGCCTTTTATTTGTTTTTTTTCCTGCATTTTTGCCTGGCTAGCCTGCCTTTGCCATGTTAAATCTATGTGGTAAGAGAGGATGCTGTAGATTCACCAATTTCTTACCTTCTTCCCCCATCAAAAAGCCCACGAAGGGTTCTGGAGAGACGGCCGTGGCCTCATGGTTTTTAGATATTCTGAAGCCCCACGTAAAAACAGGTAGTACAACTAAAAAGAAGAGCAAAATTTCCAGGGACTCTCATGAGCGTCCAGTGGAGATTTCCAGAGGCCAGGGGACATGCTATCGCCCAGCAGATTCAATGCACAAGCAGATATAAGAATTCCATCAGCAGTCTGTAAAGCCAGACATTGAGACATCTGCAGAAACATCAAATCACACTCATCTTTTCACGAAATGTTGTCACTTTTTATTAAAAAGAGATATAGTTGCTTTTCATTAAAAGTAGGTAGTTTATGTTAATGTGTAATAGGATGGTTATTGTTTTAAATGAATTAATAAATAAATGTTTAAAATAAGAAATGTCTGGGCGCCTGGGTGGCTCAGATGGTTAAGTGTCTGCCTTCAGCTCAGGTCATGATCCCAGGGTCCTGGGATCGAGCCCCACATCGGGCTCCCTGCTCGGCGGGAAGCCTGCTTCTCCCTCTCCCACTCCCCCTGCTTGTGTTCCTTCTCTCGCTTTGTTTCTTTCTGTCAGATAAATAAATAAATAAAATCTTTTAAAAATAAAATAAGAAATGTCTCACGGGGATGGATGGTCCAGCCCCTGGTGGCCAGGGCCTCCTTTCAGGACAGAGCCCCACACAGAGGGAAAACTGCTGGATCAGAACCGAGCAGGACAGGGACAATAGAGACCAGCGAGGGAGAGTGGTGGACAACAGCAGGGAGGGAGCAGGGCCAGTGACCACGTTTGTTAAAGCCTTGGGAGTCACAGTTTGCTTGGGAGAGCAACAGGAGAGGGCTGTCTGGAAAATGAGAAAAGCTGTAACAGGTCTTCTTCAAGAGGCTCAAGAGCCTTAAATTCAGATCAAGCAACAGAAAAGCATCAAGGGCAAATCCCATACAAAGTTACTGCAAGAAAAATGAGAATATGCTGCAGAATGACCTTCCTTAGAAGAAAGCACTGCAGAAGGATGTGCTCAAAACAACACACAAAAAAAGGAAATATCAAAATTGTGACTTGCTGTTTCAGAATAACCTAAAAATGTTTGAGAAAATGATACAAAACATGGGGGGAAGAAAATGCCAGCACCACAAGTTAATGTTTAAAACTCAGAAGTGAGGTGAGGCACTCGAGCAAAGAATTAAGAATAAAGGAACGATTATTTCATAAATGTAGACTAAACAGAAGAAGCCTAAGAGTGAAGGCAGCACAAGGAAGCGATGCTTTCAGGGGACGAGCAGATGAAAAGGAGACACAGTTTAAAATTCAAAAGGAAACAAATTCAAAGGATTTGAAAGAAACTTTGAAATTGTGAAAATTGGCAAAAAAGATCCAACACCAAATAACAAGGCTCTTTGAGGAAGGTGCCAAGGTAAGACAGCAGAACAAATCCTGAGAAACTTTTTCAAGGAAAGTTGCCTGAAATCCAGCCCAGAATGACCAATGCCAAGACATATTTTAGCAAAATGACTGGTATTTGAAGAAAAAGAAAAAAAAAAATCCTTTGGGCCTCTAGGTAAAAAGACAGCACTGGCTTAGAAGGGACAGAAATCAAGATTATCATCCAACTTGTCCACACCAGCACTTGATGCCAGAAGACAGTGGAGTCACACCTTGAAGGGACTCAAAACCGGAGCCAGAGATTTTATACCCAGCAAAATGGATCTTCCCATGCAAAGCACACAAAGGGCTGCCGCCATGTAAGAACGCACTGTTCTCACGAGCCTTCTAGAGACAGACGGCTGGAAGGACGCTAGAAGGACGCTGGTGAGCGTGGGCTGTCTAGGGGCTTGCAGTCCGAGGTCTAAGGGAGGGGCGCTAAAGTATGCCATGGCCATGAACCCAGGCGAGGGGGCGGCCATGTGCACGAGATGGTAATGCCTCCCCGTCACATGTGCATTGGTAGCGTGGACATCGCTGTTCTGAGACCACCACGTGCACGGCGTGGACAAAGCTAATGGGCAACCACGGACAGTCTGACTCTGTCATCCCAGGTGTCCTCAAGACCCACAATTCCCAGGGATGAAGACGTAATATGGAGGAAGTCAAGGAAAACCCTCCCAAGAGCACTGGGTGCCCCTACAGCCTAGATCGTGGTCTGAAGACACATTTTTGACCCCAGTCCACTCCTCCTCTCACTGCCCCCCCAAAAAAACCAGAAACGCAGGGCTTGGGGAAATCTTTTGATGAAAACGAAGTGATACAATTAGTGAAGAGTGCATGAAGGCACTGAGCGTCACTGGCCCCAGCCTCACAGAGAGCGAGGGAGAGAGCGAGAGAGAGAGCGAGAGAGACCACCAGAGTCACATGTCTCCCACAAAATTCATGTATGGAAGCCCCAAGGCCCGGTTCCTCAGCAAGTCACCGTGTTCGGAGACAGGGCCTCTCCATAGGGGATTGGTTAACATGTCATTAAGCTGAGCCCCTAATCTGAAATCTCACGGTGTCACCGAGGAACGACCCGTGAGGCCACGGGGAGAGGGCAGGCCAAGGAGAGCCCTGTCAGAGGAACCCTACTCTGCCCACGGCTTGGCCTCAGCCTTCCAGCCTCCAAGCCTGGGAGAGAGTGAGCGCCCGTGGGTCCGGGCCCATGCTGTGTGCTTGGCCTCGGCAGCCCGAGCAGGCGAATATGGGGCAGGGCGTGGGGGGATGCTCAAGGCCCAGATGGCTGCCTAGGCCCTGTCTGCACGTGGGGGCTGCAGGACCCCCAGTCTGCCCTGCAGATAAGCCATGTCACCTGCCCAGGGAAGCCTTGCGGTGGACGGAGGTGGGGAGAGGGGACATTTGCCCCAAGGGCACAGGAACCAGAGCCCATAGTGGGAATAGCATCAGAAGCATGCTTTGTTTTTTTTTTTATAGACTTTATTTTTTTGGAGCAGTTTCCGGTTCCCAGCAAAAGGGACTGGCAGGTAGCGATTTCCCATGCCGCCCACAGCCTTCCCGCACGGATCTTGCGCACCCCCGGTACCCGCTACAGTTTGAGCCTACACGCACGGGTCACCGTCGCGCAGCGCCCCCCACCCCCACCCCCCCACCCCCGCTGTGTGCTTCCCAGAACGGGTGGGTTTATTGTCTCTCGGTTGAGTGTTGAACTTCTCAGACCCCTGCTGTGGCAGGACGGGGTTTGTTCGGGTCTCTTTGTGCAGAGCAGTTGGAGCTGTGATGGATGTAGAGGGTTAGCCATGGGGGAGCCCGAGGGGGTAGTGGGTGCAGGGTCCAGGTACGGAATCTTCCCGGGCGGATGGGGGACCCAGCAGCCTAAGCACGGGCGGCAAGTCCAGCCTGGGGGCTGGGAGGAGGCAGCTGACCACTGGTTCTGGCTGGCTGGCTGCATCCACAAGCCAGAGCTTCCTTTCTTTGTGCTGGGTCCTCTGATTTGCAAAATAAAGCGGGGGTATTCTGCAAGCCCAGCGGGTGTGGGGTGGGGGGTTGGGGGAGGGAGACCTAAGGAGCTCAGTCTAGGATTAACTCTGTCTCCACAGGATGGCGGGGGTGGGCGGGGACCAGGGTGCCAGCCTAGCCTGGGCCCGGGATGGCGACGGGGAGGCCAGCCCCCATCACCCTGGTGCCCCGTCAGGGCTGCGAGAGCTCACACTGGCCGCGGGTACCCTGTGCTTGGCTCTCCGGGCAGTGCCTCACCCTTGTCGCCCGCCCCAAGCTCTGCTCTCAGATCCGCAGGCCCTTCGGCGACCCCTTGACCCTGGCGCCCCGGGTGCAGGAATCCCGTGCTTCCCCATCCCAGTGCTGTTCCGGGGACACAGCAGAAAGGACAGGGCAGGTCGGGAGAATGTCCTGTTTCTCCGCTTGGGGCCGGCAGGGCGGGGCGACGCTGGGCGGACAGTTCTGGCGTGCCCACGGCTGGCCCCGCAGGTCGTCGGTTTTACTGTGGTCACTGATTCGGAGAAGCGGTCTCCTCGGGTCACCGGCACAGCTCAGAGCCCCGAACGCTCTGGCCCCATTGTACCGTCACCATGAGCTAACAGCGATCTGGTGAACAGGATCATGGACGTTGTGGCTCCCGTGAGCCCAGGGGCCCCTGGGCAGGAGAAACCAATGCTCGGGGTCCTCCTGGGTGCACGGCTGGGAGACATTTTGGTTTCTGCCTCTTACCCATGGGTTTGTTTTGATGTTTTGAGCTGAACCCGATGATTTAGGGGTAGTTGGACAAAGGCATTGGGGTTGCTAGGAGACAGGCCTTAAGGAGGGTCCGGCCTCAGTAAGATATTCTTACACAGAGATTCTCCTTCGTTTTCTGGAGCGAAGAGCTCATCCTGCTAGCCTCTCTCTGGGGCATGGAAGGGAGTCTCCAATGACGTCTTGCGTCAGCACGTTGACTGCGAGGTCAGGGGAAGCATCTAGTGTGTGGGCATCAAGTAGCACATAGGTTCCTAGGGAGATGCTTTGAAATGCTACTCCAGGCATCCTGGGGGGCCAAAAGGGACCCAGTCACAGGAGTGAGGGGCCTGTAAATAAGGAGACTCTCAAAGAGGCTTTAATCCCTACTTCTACCCCAGATTCTAGATGATTCCC
Organism: Eumetopias jubatus; assembly: GCF_037043125.1. Lineage (NCBI taxonomy): Eukaryota > Metazoa > Chordata > Mammalia > Carnivora > Otariidae > Eumetopias > Eumetopias jubatus. The sequence continues at coordinate 38,409,326 of NW_028274816.1, read as the reverse complement.
ACCTCACAGGACCCTGCACCTGCACATCTCAGCAATGTGCGGCACTGCAGCCTGTGGTTTGTACTAAGTAATGAGTGACTGATACTTAGAATCTTGAGGGCAAGGCAACTGGAGTGATAAGGATGCCCGTGATTCCCTAAAAGGATGGAGGAAGGTTCGTGGTGGGGGAGGGGGGAGGGAGGACAGTAAATGAATGCCCCCAGCCCACCTTCACCCGCAGCCCAACGGCACCTAAGAGACGCCGGGAATTCCCACACACGAGTATGTTGTCTCCCAAGAGCAGCAAATGGAGCCTCCAGGCCCAGGACCTACACTGGGTGGGATGGGTTAGGGTCTGCCCTCTGAGAAGGGAGCTGTATCTAAGTGCAGTGTTGTATCCTGCACGGGATCCTGAATGAGACCAGACAAAGGACATTCGTGGATGGGCCACCAAAATCCAAATGAAGTCTGGAGTGCCGCTAACCGTCATGCCCCAGTGTGGGTTTCCCTGCGTTGACCAACTCGCCGTGGTCAGTCATGGAAGATGAACACGCAAGAACTCTCGGAACTATCTAGGCAACTTTTCGGGAAATCTGAAATTATTCCAAAAGAAAACACACGTATCTGATGAAAAACAAACGAACAACAACAACAACAAATAAACCCCAGTTGAGCCACAGGTGAAAGTGCTGAGAGCCTGGGGGCAGGAGGAAGGGGCAGGCGGGTGTGCAGAGGGCGGAAGGCACCAGAAAGCCCAGTCCGAGCCAGCGGAGAAGGGCGTGTGGTTGTCGGCAGGAGGCTGGGAGCGGCCTCTTCCGAGCAGGGCACTCTCATGACGGAGACTAATGCTGATGGTCAGGACCGTAGGACGCCAGCAGCCTCTGCGCCGAGCCCTGGGCCTTCACTTTCCTCACCTGTCAGGATCCTTTCTGCACCGTTTGTCTTCAGAACACGGTTGAACAAACAGTAATTGACGGGTTTCCATAGACACTGGGCGGTGGTGACGCCAGGGACGGCAGACATCCTGGGATCTGGTTGGAGCCCTTTTCCCCAGACTCTCCCCGGTTCCCAAGGCTGCGGCCAAGCTCCCCCCCCCCGTCCCCGCCCCCCCATCTACGATCTGGAGGTTCTACTTCCTCCCTCAATTAATCCCGTGAAATGATTGCTAAGTCTGCACTGAAGCCCCTCTCAAAACACAAAGGAAAACAAAGATGCGGCCTCTAAACACACTGCTGATGTCTGGGAGGTCGAGTGAACCGGGAAAAGCCACTTTTCCCATCTGTGTCCGGTGGGGGCCCCCTCCCGGCCAGCCTGCAGGTGAGGTCCCCGTCCGCACCACGGACCTCTGGCGTGAGCGCCAGGGCCGGTCACATCCGCGCCCAGGAAGGCTGCGTTTCCAATGGCTAGACACTGCTTCTGGACCGCACAGCACGTGGGGAGATGATGCAAGGTTTGCAGCCCCTGGCGCCCTGCCGGCAGTCGGCGGCGCAGGGCTGCCCTCTGGTGGCCAGCGTGGAGTCGCATGCTCGGGACTTATTAGCAAATTTGAACTGGTGTTGCATCATCTGCCAGAGCCCGGGATAACTGAGGCCCCACTGGTCCTCAGTCGCGTGTGACCCCGGCCACCGCCACCCACAAGTGCCTTTAGAGGCTGCTGGGTTGTGAGGTGTGGGTGGTGGGTGGTGGGATGTCCGCTTCCCAGGCTCCCTTGTCATTGTCGTGGGCACTGTGTCCGCAGTCCCAGAGCCCTGGGCCTGGCTGGGGGCCGTGGGAGCTGGTGACCCACTAGGACCGCAGCCTGCTCGTCACCTCTAAGGAGGCTCTATCTGCTGTTGCTGCCCTATCTGCGCTGACGTCCCTTCCCTTGGCCCTTTGCGCCCGTGTCCTTGGCCCGGAACAGGATCAGGTTGTCTCTGGGCAATGGCCACCTGGGTCGCAGACCAGAGTGGTCTAATGCCAAGAGGAAACGAGACACCCCACCTTCTACTTTCAAAAACATTGGCACAAGAAACGCAGACCCCGGTGACTTCCCTGTGGGCGCTGGGGGGGACCAGGCAGGGGCAGGGGTCAGAAATGGGGAGGGGTCGGGGGCAGGGGAAGGATGCCCAGTTCACATAATCCCTGGTAATTTTATTTTATTTTATCATTTTATATTTTATTCATTGATTTGAGAGAGAACGCGCAAACGCTCGCGCATGAGGCGGGGCAGGGAGGGGCAGAGGGAGAAGCAGGCTCCCCACGGAGCAGGGAGCCTGACGCGGACTTGATCCCAGGACCCCGGGATCACAACCTGAACTGAAGGCAGACACTTAACCGACCAAGGCACCCAGGTGCCCCAGTCCCTGGTAATTTTAAAGTGTGGTCATGCTTTTCTCTTTTTTGCTAGTTTTTATGTTTATTTTTTCTTATTGTGTTACTAAATATACATATTTTAAGTTTTATTTTTAAGTAATCTCTACGCCCAAAGTGGGGCTTGAATTCACCACCCCGAGATCAAGAGTCACACGCTCTACGGACGGAGCCAGCCGGGCACCCCTAGGTTTATTAAATATAAATCAAGGTGAGCGCTGCCCAAGTGCCTGTGGGCAGAGCCGCTTTTCCGTGGGAGGGGTCACGCCCCCTGCTGGCCGAGCCACCTGGCAGCAGGCGTTTCCTCCTCTGTCTGGGAACCTCACCCACATCCGGGAGACCAGCTTTGCTACGGGGAGCAACCTTTAAGACGTATGAATAACGGCCAGTGCGGGAGCCGCTGGTAATTGCACCATGAGCCTTGCCTGCTAGCCCCGGGAGCCTGTGGCCTGAGTGTGTCCCCTAACACTACCTTACGGGAGCTGGGCACTGGTGGCTGAGACCCCACCCTCTGTAACCCGACTCCCAACACTGGTCCTACAGGCCTGCTACTTGCTTTCGAACGTATTGAGGGTAACATTAACTACGTCACTGACGTGAAAAGCTGGTCCATGTCCTCACCAGCATTCGGTGTTATCCGTGGTCTGGATGTTGGCTGTTCTAATAGGTGTGAGATGGTGTCTCCTTGGTTTACTTGGCATTTCCCTGGCGACATATGAGGTGGAGCAATGTACATTACGTATAAAATCCTTAGCTACCTGTCTCTTTGTAGAGAGAGGATATTTGAGAGACCAGGGCATGGGACACACTTTGAAGGGATGGGAGGGGCCCGGAGCGGAGGCCCACGCAGGAGGGTCCAGGCCGCAGAGCAAGAGCGTGAGGACCTCACACGGCTTCACACCAATGTCGCTGGCGTTAGGATTTTGCCTTGGCTCGGCTTCCACCCATTTTCCGGAAGGACCTACTTGGTGTTTTTATTTTCAGTATTAACCGTCTCCTATTGCTGCCAAATTCCCCTCTGAGGCCTTCCTTCTCAGGTGAGGGTAAAAAATAAACAAGGAAGGGGGGTAGAGAGGAAGGAAGGGAAATGTGAGGCCTGGTTCGGGGAGCTAACAGCAGATCTGTTAAAGGATCAGAATTAAAGGCCTGAGACCATCAAGCCTCACGCAAAGTCCATTCTGTAGGGGAGACAGGATTTGCATCTCCCTCCAAATTCGCCAGAATTTTGTGGTCTTATCTCTCATTCTAGCAACTGTGAATTCATTCACTGATCCCATGCTCCTCGGCTGGACCTTTCTAAATCCCCACCTGCATCTCACTTGAGTTTTCAAATATGTGTGGTTCGCGTTCTTTGGAAATGGGTGATCCATGTACAGTAATGTTGGATCACGGAGATCCTCCCCTTGTCTGCCTGAGCTGGACAAGGCTTTCTGCAGCCCTTGTCAGTCATGAGGGGACTTCATGCATTCACTGTTTACTCATAGGTTGTGAACAGTTAACAAATAGTGTGACCTTGGTGTCTGGGGATAGAAAAGTGAAAAAGACAAGGCGGAAGGGAGATTAAAATGTGGGGGAAGAGAGCTACAGCACGTGGGTGATTCTAACACAGTGGGTTTCTAATGTATTCTCAGGACCGTTAGAGGAAGCGCATTAGTGGGAAAATCTTGACTTAACCTGGAAACCAGATACTCTGTTATTCCTGGGGTGTCATTGAATAACTGGGCAACACCTCCCGTCTCCAGGCACGTCTTATAACGAACCAGCCCTCAGAGTCTCTGACGGAGAAGGTCTTTCTTTAATTGCACATGTTTTCTATTAATTGCATCATTCGCTAGTGTGGACAAGGAAAGGAGGATGTGGTGAGCTCTGTGCCCAGAATGCAGGTTTTACAACTGTGCTTCCATGAAGGGTGAACCCCTGCTTCCTCCAGATGGCCTGAGATCAGAGCCTTGTGGGTGAACAGTGACAGCAAAAGCCCTTCTTGAGAGCAGGGAGGTTTTAGTGGGTGTGATCTAGATTCATAGCCAGGCAGCTGGAATTTGAGGGGGTACCACGAGCAGTCCTCAGTGTAAGTTGTTAACTACGAGGCGACTGAGCTTGGAAACAGAGCTGGTTCCTGGGATTCAAGAGCCAGATGCTCAACATAGTGATGTTATGGGGATTTTTAAAAGTCAAGTTACTTTAAGAATGATCAGCATCTCCAACTATTTGGCAAAGGAGTTTTACCTTCTTAAAATCAAATTTATCATTAGGGACAGATTTGCACTGTTTCTCTTACTGTATTTTCTCTCATCTTGTGCCTCTGACCACTGCATTCAGGAAAGCTGACTCTGGGCTGTGTTTGGATAGGTTTATGGGACACGCTCGCCACAAAATGGATGCGAACTTACAGACTGTCCTTGACTGTCATGTGATGCTCTGAGCATCAGTGATAAAGAAGATATCTTTATCAGGATATAGATAGGAGGTCCTGCTCACTGAAGCTAAGCAGATGAGGGAAAGACAACTCAGACCTTTGCTTACCGTCAGTCAGCAGGAAAATCCCACATATGCTGAGAGTGGTTGCATGTGGGAGGGAAGCCCGTGGGCGACTGTGAAGTTTCCTTCTTAGACTTGTCTGTGTTTTCCAAATTTTAAAAATTAATATGTTTACTTGCCTACTGAAAAATACCACTTAAAAAAAGGAAGGAAGCAAGGCTGTGGGTTATGTGGACAAATCCTCCCATTCAAAGCAACCAAAACTGCTGGATAAATGTTGAAATGAGTTTCTTAAAGGCATTTCAGAACTAACAAGGAGTAAAGTGTCACCAAATCAGAACCCAAACAGAAGGAAAAGCGAAATAATTGGGTAGAAACTAGGTTCTGCGAACGGCTTTTGCTTCCAGGCATGAGCAAGGGTTGCCATGTTTGACTTTGGTTTTGAGAGCCTCAGAGGGCACCGCCTGGGCTGTCAGAAAGACAGATTTGATGGAGCTGAGCAAAGAACCCATGAACTAGTAGATAAATCAGAAAGAATTACCCAGAATGCAGCACAGAGAGACCAACAAATGGAAAACGGGGAAGATTAGTGAAGAGACCTGGCACAGAGATTGAGAAGGGAGGTCATGTATTTAACTGGAGCTCCAGGAGAAGAGGAAAGAACAGCATCCTCTGAAGAGAAAATGGTAGAGCCGTCCCCAGCTCCACGAAGCCCACTGAAACCCAAGCATGGTAAATAAAAAGACATTAATATCTAAATATGTCGTAGTGAAACTGCAGGCAATAAGAATGAAGATAAAATCATACAAGCAGTGAGAGGAAAAACAAAACTTTTCAGAAAGATCTTTGGAAAATCTCCACATTATCTGGAAACTAACACATTTCTAAGTAACCCAGGGATATTAGAAGAATTCAAAAGGGAAATTAGGAAGTATCTTGAACTGAATGAAAACTCAAAACACAGCATATTAAAATGTGTAAGATGCACCTGAAGCAGCATGTAGAAGGAGACCGAGAGCAGTAAACTCTTGGAGATCTCAGATAAATGAAATAAATTGGAAAACAATAACGAAAAAGTCCCCAAATATTTGGAACCTAAACAGCACACTTTATATAAATAACCCCAAAGAGGAGAGAATTTTGCTTTCAGCCCCAATGGAGCAACAAGACTGGATTTTCCTTTTCCCCTCCGACGTCCAGAACACTGGATGAACGTGTGAAACAACATGTTGATTTCCCTTCCTCTCCTTCCCCCCTCCTTCTTCATTCCTTGCTTCAAGCATATGAGGAGTGTCATCACACGTTTACCTGTCTTGTTAGAACCAAAGCTCCTGGAAGCAGGTGGTCAGGTCTTGCGTTTTGTATCTTGTGTTCTGGTACGATGTTCACGCGTTGCAGGGTCCTGTTCATTTTGCTACATGAAATGATTGCCAGCCAGCTCAAATTCGTGACTTCACAGCACACGGAATCTCTTAAGTTTGTATTTTGCTAAACTTTTCTAAGCTTTTTTGTTATTTTGTTTGATTCTCCCAAGAATGTTGTGTAGTAGGTGGGCTGGCTAAGTAGTCCCATTTTTCCAGATGGGAAACAGGCAAAGAACCACATCATCTATACCGCCCATGGGAGAATTTTCCAATTACACTGATTATTTGTGGTGAGGGTAATGAGTTAGTTCCATTGTTAATATTTTTTTTTCTCCTTCTGGGTTCCAACTTGAAGACAGCAGAGGGCGCCTGACCACACAAAAGATACACTGACAGTTAATGACATATTGGTTGTTAAGATAATCCATTAAAGTATCAAAAATATGATTTCACTAAAATAGGACCATGTAGTTAATCTCTTTACTATTCTGGGATTCTGATCTCATTTTAAATGTTCTAGCTTCTCTGTCTGGGTAATGAGAATTTCAATCTCACGGAAATCACCATGACCCATCACCCAAGAGCCTTCCAACTCAGCTTGAAGATTCTTTCGGGTAATAAAAGCATTGAACCCTGCATCTACCAGACCCTTCTAAATCTTAATAGGGAATATGCTCTCCCTTTCTCAGTCCTCAAGAGGGGCCCACTGTAATGTATTTCCTACAGATGCTCTGTGACTCAAGGGCCATTTGGCTTCAAGTGCATTGCCTCAAGGTCATCCAATATTCTTAGAAAAGTACAAGAAGATTAGCTATGTCCTTAAAGTCATATTGCACTAGAAGGAAAGCAGGGGCAATAGTAAGGGCTTGGCCTTTTGTAGCTCATTGTCAGAGATGGTTATGTCTGGAGGCTCAGGAGCCAGCGGACCGTGAAATTCTGTAGCTTCTTTCTCTATACATCTAACTGTTTTTTGTTTTGTTTTGTTTTGTTTTATTTCATCATCACACATGGTCTCCTAATCTCCTCCAAGCAGCGCTGGACACAGATGCAGCCTGAATCCTCCTCTACTTCCCATAGTTTTCCCAGGCTTCATTTTTCTTTTTACATAACTAGGTTTATGGAGGAGGGCTGGAGTCGGTGGGAAAAGCATTCATCCCTGGCTCTTTTGGGGATTAGCATTTGATTGGATCTGTTAACCATAAAAATAAAAGTTATTTTACTAGCAAAAGTGGGTTTATTCAGCAATGGCAGAGGAATTGCAACTCGGGACACCTAAGCTGTGGCAAAACCACAGGCAAGTCCAATAAAGGAGAGGGGTGCTATTTTCTGGAGAAGGAGGAGGAAGCTAGGAGGGGTTGTTTGGAACAAAAGTCCATAGGAGAAAACCAGGGGGTCCAGGGTAATGATGACTTCTCAGCAGCTGAGTTGCTGGGGTGGTCTATTTCTTGCAGAAAATGCAAACTCCGTCTTTCCTTACGGGGCCTGTAATGATTCTGCTGGGTTCCCTACCATTGACAGTCCTTCCTGTAACTGACCTTCTAGCCTCCCCACTGTTTTAGCGAGGTTTCCTCTTACTAATTTTCATAGATCCAAGGTAATTTCTTTACGGCTGAGCCCCGTGTCCGTTCACTCACAAAGAAACTAGATCATTTCGTGATTTATGCTTTCCTTTGCCAAATGGTTGCCTGTCCTTGTCCTTAATTTGCTCTATTTCCCTGATTACCAGCCAAAGATGGCATTTTCTAGGTGACGCGAAGGACTTTCGTTCGGCTCTGGGCGGACCACAGCCCTCCACGCCCTACAAAGAGCTTCCCCGTCTCCAAGGCTGCTCCAGTCGAGTGCTGGAGCGCACCGCGCGGGCAGGCTGCTTCAGCCTCCGGGGCACGGGGAGCCGACTGCGCCGGAGGGGCTCCTCCGCCGTCCTCGGGCGACGAAGGAGCGGGTCGGCCGGGGCGCGGCGCGCGAGGGAGCTCCGAGGACGGCGGGCCGCACGACGAGCCTCCGTCCCTAGCACGGCGTCCTGAGCGCCCTTCTCGTGTGGGAGCAGGGCCGTCTTCACCTAAGAGTCTGTAAACCCTGGAAGGCGTGGGAACATTTTTCTGGGGCGTGAGGTCGAAGCAGTCACTTAATTTTAAGAGGGTCCGAGTTAGAAGCGAAGGCGACTCGCGCCCCGCGTCACCCCGCTGGGTCACTAAGTGCGGGGGCGCCAAGCAGCGGCTCGCCCCGGCCGGCCCCGGGGGAGCGGGAGAGCCGACAGCTTCTCGCCTACGCGCCTCGCAGCCCGAGGGCCCCCAGGCCCCGGGAGGGAGGGGCCGCCGGCCGGAAGCGCGTGGTGCGGGGGCGGGACGGCAGTGTCGCATTTCCGCGCGCCGGCCGCCGCGGGCACGTATTTCCGGCGCGCCGCTGCCCGCCCCTCCGGCAGTCCTGGTACCCCCTCGGACCGGCGCGATGGGCAAGAAGGGCCAGAAGGAGAAGAAGGGCCGCGGGGCGGAGAAGACGGCTGCCAAGATGGAGAAGAAGGTGTCCAAGCGCTCGCGGAAGGAGGAGGTGAGCGAGGCCGGCAGCCAGGCCCGGCGCGCCCTCCGCTCGAGCTGCCCGCCACCCGGAGCGCGCCGCTGCGGTCCCGGGTCCCGTCGGGCTTCCCTCGGCCGGCGGGGCTGGCGGGTCCGGGTGAGGGGGCGTGGCTCGGCGACGGTGGGGTCTGGGGCGAGGGCCTGAGCTTCCGAGCCTCTGTCCTTACCCTCAGAGAGAGGGTAAATGACCCTCACGGCGGCTCCGAGCCGCGAGCTTCCCTGGGAGCGAGTGCAGCGCGGGGTTTCCAGGACAGCTCTTGGGAGCACCGCTGTCTTCTCTCTCCCGCCCTCCGTCTCTCCTTTCTGTCTCTCTCGGTCTCTCAGTCTCCATCTCTGCTGCCCCGCCCCCGCCCCCGCCCCCGCCCCCGCCCCCCAAGCCCGGGCTGCAGATGGATCGGTGCTGAGTTTAGCGCGGAGGGTTCTGCTTTCTGTTGGCGGTTGCTCGCGCGCTTCCTAACCTGGGTGATTTATGATGCTTCGCGAGTGTGTGCTGTGCTGCCTGGGCGTCCGTCCTCATGACCAGGTGAGTTAGGTAGCTTTGGCGCGCCCAGCTGATAGCGAGGAAGTCAAGCGAGCCACAGCTGTGAGGTGGCGCCGAGCTATAGTTTGACCAGGTGTTCCCAACTCCCAGCTCTGACTCCACACTGCTCCTTTTTTCTTCAAAGCCTTTCATGTCTCTGTTTCCTCATCTGTCAAGTGATGGGGTCGGGCTTTTCCTTCTGCTTCCTCTGGGCTCTGCTGTTGTCAGGTTCTTCACCACTTCCCTGTGCAGCCACAGGCCTGGCTTTGCATCTCCTCTCTGGCACAGCTAGCCGGAAGGCCTCAGAGGAGCATGACCTGTCCGTGCAACCTCTGTGCCTCAGTTTCTCACGTGTGGCTGCACAGGCCTGGGTACGGTCGTGGCACAGAAAGGTAGTGAATTTGTGGGGCATCTTTAGAACAGAGCTTGGCACATAGTAAGCACTCAGTAACTGTTAGCTGGTTTTCACTCGTGTCCCGTCTCTCTGCAGAGCCCGGTGCTTAGGGGAGGACAGGGGCTCCCCTGTGGGGAGAGAAGGCCTGTCGGGTCTGGGGCCTGGGACTTTGCGTGTTGCCTTCATCAGTCCTCAGAACAGATCTTGAGGATCACTGGTCGTCTGATGAGGTCATGCCCATAGAGGATACTCTCCCTTTCTTAAAGTCAACTGTGTCATATGATGTAACCTCCTCATGAGAGTGCATCCCCTCATTTCCTGGCTGGGGCCCTGAGGGCGGATCTTGGAGACAACTGGGAATTCTGCCCACCACAGAACTCACGTGATACCTGCTTGACAACTCCACTTGGGTGTCACACACGTTCCTGCCCCCTCCGCACTGTGCATGTTGAAGCCCTTTGCCCCCAGGAAGGTAATCTCTCAGGTGAATGACCCTGGGCCAGGCGCTCTGGAGTAACTGTGACTCCCAACAGTCAGTCCCTTCACCCAGGTCTCCATAAAGTTCCAGTGGGTCAGGAATTTGCCTTGCCTACCTGAGGCAGCGGTTTTGCATTAGACATGTGCTGGTCGATAGGAGAGCCTTTAGGCAACTGCTCACATAGAAGTGGCAGGATAGTGATTGCTTTTGTGGACCGCCAGGAGGGTGAAAACTGGCAGAGCCCCTTTGGATCCCAGTTTGTCCATATCGAGAAAAGTGGAAGCTGCCACATAGCAGTTATGCACTTGAAGGCTTTACCTTGGAGAAACTTCCAGCTACACAAAGACATTTCACAAAAACGAACACAGTAGTGTTTGTGAAAACAAAGCACTGGAATTGACCCAGATGTTCAGCGGCAGCAGGATGGGTGGAGAAGCCGGGAGGGGAGGGAGTGGTAACTCGGCCACAGTGAACACGATTGGAGTCGGGGTGTCAAACTTCATTCAGCGGCATTGAGCAAAACAAGTTGCAGGAGAATGTCCAATATGATGCAGGTGACATGAAGTTGAAAAATGTGAAACGATAATACGTATTACTTAGGGACTTGTTTACGTGTAGTAAGAGTACAAAGAAATGCGTAATAGTAAGGAGCACTCTGTCCCAGAAAGTGGCTGCTTCCTGGGGGCTCATGGGTACACACACGGGAGGTGGAGGGCTGCAGGAGGTGGCTGTTCAGGCCGAGGAATGTGGTGTTCTGATGTAAGGAACTGAGGCAGCCTTTGCAGCTTGGAGCCGGGAGGTGGGGTGGGAAATGAAAAGGGATAGTCTGGAAGTGTTTTTAGGTTCAGGAAGGACGTCTGCCTATATTGTGGAATGTGGAACTGGGGAATGAGAGCTGTGGGGTTGGGGTGAGAGAAGCAGGGGAGAAGGAGGTGGGGACACATCTGAGATCCCAGCATGAGCAAGGGGAGGAGAGTGAGCATTCAAGAAGAGAGTAAGGATGGAAGGAAATTTTCTGCATGGTGCACAGGTCACACATCACTTGGGTGTGTGTGTGTGTGAGTGATCACTAGTAGATGCAGGGATATGACTGGACTGGGAGTAGGAAGACCAGGTTCTAGTGCTGTCCAGCTGGGCAGGTAAATTGGCACCTTAACTTCTAAATCTGTTTCTGCGGTTGTAAGAATAGAGACCTTCTTACCCAGATTAGCTGCAGCTGATAGCTGCTGAGCTCTCAGCCTGCAGGCACAGTTCTAAACAGACAAGTCTTGCTTGGAGCTCACCTTTTATTATTTTGGTGGGAGCGCGATGTAAACAAAATGAGTAAGAGCAGGGGAGTCGCAGACACTGCTATGCAGACTGCAGAGCATGTGGTGGGGCGGCCAGGCCTGGCCACAGTGAGAAGTGGTGGAAGGTGCTGGCAGAAGTCAGGGAGGGCTTGTCTAAATGGGAGGCCCTTTGTGGGGAGTGTGAGGGTTTGGAATGAGATGGTACATGCAGTGTGTGCATCTATGTGTACTTCCAAGAAAACTGCCTGTAGGGTCAAGCTCTGAGTATTTTTGCAAGTGTCAGAGTCTGTGTCCCTGAAATGGGAGGAACATGTGCTCATCCCTGATGTGACTGGACCCCGGGCGGGTCAGACAGAGTGGGAAGGTTGAAGCAGGTTTTTGACCACAAGAGGATTTAAGAACATGTCTCAGGTGTGACTGCTTGTTTGCCTTTAGGAAGACCTTGAAGCTCTGATAGCCCATTTCCAGACACTGGATGCCACAAAGACTCAGATTGTGGAGACACCGTGCCCCCCACCTTCACCAAGGTAAGCCAGCAAGGACTCTTCATTCGAGCGTCTGATGGATTTGTGTACATTGGAAAACCACTTTAAATTGGCACCATGTTTTCATAAGTAACCAGGCACATGGAATGTTTTCCTCATTAAAACCCATTCCCATTCCTTCCCAAGCCCAAGTTACCACTCCCTCTCCTCCCAGGTTCTCCACCCAGATAAGCTCCCACAAAACGGTTTTTTCACTTTTCTTCTGAAGAATGGGAGAGAGGCTTTTCAGATCTGTTGTCACAAGAAACACAGAAACAAGGTCCCCTGGCTCAGCTGCTCAGCAGGGATTGTGCCATTCAAAAGCTGTCCAACTGATCACAGTTCATGGACGAGAGCATTGCCCCAGTGAGCTCTTCAGTTTTTAAACTTTTCAGGGGGCGCCTGGGTGGCTCCGTTGGTTAAGCGACTGCCTTCGGCTCAGGTCATGATCCTGGAGTCCCGGGATCGAGTCCCACATCGGGCTCCCTGCTCCGCAGGGAGTCTGCTTCTCCCTCTGACCCTCCCCCCTCATGCTCTCTCTCTCTCAAATAAATAAATAAAATCTTAAAAAAAAAAAGTGTGTGTCACAGGCGTAGAACTTCAGATTACAGTCTTTTGTTGCTGTTAGTAACGACAAGTGTGATTTTCAAACATAAACGTGTGTAAGCCATTTTAAATGAATTTGTAAATTACTTGAAGAACTCCAGAGTCTTCTGTAGGATTTCAGATACTTGGAATGAGCCAAAACGAGCAGGCCTTGGTTTTCCTCTTTCTTACTCTTCTGTGTCAATTGCTGTCCTCTCAGCTTCTGAATTCCAGGTGTGTTAAAAGTTGATTTAGGGCCCTCTAATTCTTGTATTTGCTACTAACAGGCTAGAGGGAAAACCCTGAATGCATTGAGTTAGGAATCAGGAAAGGCCAAATGACCCTAGAAAAGATACCGCCTTCAGAGAAGGGGAAATGCATTAACTTCACAAGCACACGAGACTGGTTTGGTCGAGAAATGATTCGCTTCCTTTCCCTCAGAATAAAAATTAATCTTACTAGTGTTGCTGTCAGAAATGAGATTAATTTTTTTTTTTTAAGATTTTATTTATTTATTTGACAGAGAGAGAGAGACAGTGAGAGAGGGAACACAAACAGGGGGAGTGGGAGAGGGAGAAGCAGGCGTCCCGCTGAGCAGGGAGCCCTATGCGGGGCTTAGTCCCAGGACCCTGGGATCATGACCTGAGCCGGAGGCAGACGCTTAACGACTGAGCCACCCGGGTGCCACAGAAATGAGATTAATCTTACTAGAGCTGCCACCAGCCCGGGTGGAGGCCCGGGTCCAGCATGTCAGGAGGGGGGTGCCAGTCGTGCCTCTGATGCCCAAATCCCACCGCCTCAGACACGGGGTTTAGTTTCCCCTGTCCAGAGACGGGGGGACAACATGGTGGCCCCTGTGCAGAACAGGGTGACGCAGAGTGCTATCCAGCAGCTCCTGGGGTTGCGAGTTGTCCCTGTCTTCACGTAAGAGACATCAGGAAGCGGATGTACTTCCCCCCCCCCGTATTTGGCGTGTTATCCCGGGGGACACAGAAGTTACACATGTGGTAGACACACATTGTCCTTGGAATGGTTAAAGCAAGTGAGTCCTTGAGATCGTGAATGCTTCGTACCTACAGCACCCCTGAGGGAAGCCATTCTGAATGTGGATTGATTTCCCCCCATCACCCTCCCCCCCACCTTTTGGTGACGTTTAAAAACTTCCCTAAAATAATGTGCCCAAAAAGCCAGATTTAATGTTAGGATATAATTAGGAACCTTGGCTCTTCCCTGGTCAGCTGGGAATGCTTTCTGATGGGGCTGAGATATGATGAGATCTTTCAGTCAGTAACCTTAGTAACTTCTCCCCCCATCCTTCTCCATCATATTATAGGAAAAAACCATGAAAATTACCAAGTTTTGTGAGTGTATGTATTCCCAGGTATTGGCTGCGATACAATTTAATGGGGAAGCAAGGACCATAGACCAGGTGCATGACGGAAGGGGTGCGTGTAGCCGGTGTGGAGGGCAGGGACCCTGAGGGGACCCTGTGGGGGCTCTGGGCCTGACTTGGATTACTGTTTCCTAGCTGTGCTTGTTAATTTTCCATAGAAAATTTTAATAGGTGTTAAGTGGAAAAAAAATTTGGGGTTAACTTTGGGAAACATGGTTTCCTTTTGAAATTTTTAAGAAACTGTGGTAATATATATCTAACATAGAATTTCCCATTTTAACCATTTTTAACTGTGCTGTTCACTGGGATTCCTTACATTCACGGTGCTCTGGACCCGTGAGCTGTCACTCCCCATGCCCCTCCTCTTGGCCCCTGGTGACCACTACTTCCTGGTGTTTGATTTGCCTCTTCTAGATGAGTGAAGTCGCATAAGTGAAGTCTCACAACGGCTGTCCTTTTGTGTCTGGCTTCTTTCGCTTAGCATAACCTTAAGGTTCATGCATGTTGTAGCATGAACCTGAACTCCATTCCTTTTTAAGACGGATTAATATTCCATTGTATGGATGCACCGTATTCATCTTGTCGATAGACCCTTGGGTTTCCACCTTTGGGCCCCTGTGAGTAATGCTGTAATGAACGTGGGCATGCAGGTGTTTCTTCGAGTCCCTGTTTACCGGTTTCTTTGGCACGTACCTAGGAGTGGAACTGCTGGGTCATGTGCTAATTCTTTGTTTAACTGTGAGACTGTTTTCCACAGTATAGTCCAATTTTTTTTTTAAGATTTATTTATTTATTTTAGGGAGAGAGAGCATGAGCGGGGAGAGGGGCAGAGGGGGAGAGAGAGAGAGAATCTCAAGCAGACTCCACACCGACCCCAGGGCTTGATCTCACAACCCTGAGATCATGACCTGAGCTGAAATTAAGAGTCAGACGCTCAACCCACTGAGCGCCCAGATGCCCCAGCATAGTCCTATTTTATAACATTGGTTTCTTTATGGCAAACTTTCTAAACCTATAGAATGTTTTTGTGTACAGTAAATCCCCAAGAGAAAAAGAGAGTTGTCTGATTTCTCAAACTTATCTGACATTGAAACCTTTGTCTTCCTTTATGAAGTATCTTCTGAAATTACTGTTACAGCCTGCCCCCTGAGGAAGGCCGCATGAGGGATTTTGAAAGAAGGGGATTTTCCAGTGATTGTTTGTCTCGCCCTCCCACCCCCATCACTGTCTTACTTTCTGCTGAGATGGGCCACGTGTATTTATAGTTTCCTTTTAGCTGGTCTTTTGTCCTCATGTGTGATATAAGTAGGAAGCTATTTGTGTTTTTTAGTGTAAGCTATCTGGATACATACTGGAATGTTTAAGTACTGGACTTTTTAAACAGTGAAAGATTTATTTATTTACTGGAGAGAGAGTGCAGAGTGAGAGAGAGCATGACCAGTGGGGAGAGGCAGGGAGAGGGAGAAGCAGGCTTCCCGCTGACAGGGAGCCCAATGCAGGGCTCGATCCCAAGGACCCTGGGATCATGACCTGAGCTGAAGTCAGATGCTTAACGACTGAGCCACCCAGGCATCCCTATAAACAGTTTTGACTGTGATTTAAGAGGATAGACCTGTAAAAATAAGTTAGCTGTGGGAAATGTGGCCCTTAAATTAGGAGCACTTAGACTTCCCACTGCCTGATCGTTTTTACCCAAATGCTGTGTGAGTCACCCAGGTCCAGGGCCGTCCTGGTGTTCTGGCTGTGAGTGATTTTAAGGGTTAGGGGCCTTAGCTAAGTTCCCAGCGCCAGGCTTGTCTTTGACAGAAGTCTGGGGAGCTGATACAGCCCTCTGGTGGAAAGGAGGCCAGCTCTCAGCTGGGCGCCACGTGGCTGGATTGTGTGTTGAACTGTTGCTTCTGTCTCTTATAGGTTACATGCCTCTCTCTCTGCTCATCCTGAGAAAGACGAATTAATCCTTTTCGGAGGTGAATATTTCAATGGCCAAAAAGTAAAGTATATATTTTTTTCTTTTCTCCTCAAATTTTCATGGGTCTCATTTTGAATAAAATTAGTTTAAAGCCATGATATCAAATATGCATTGGTCCCACCTCCTGGGCCTGTAGGACTGGCATGCGACCTTGTCCTTGAGAAGCCACCAGGATCCTTCAGTGAGCTTTAGACTCACAGCTCTTACCGCCTGCTTGAGATCGACCAGCACACTGCTCACTTGGCTTGATTATTCATATGCTCATGATGGGTTTCAGTTGTTTGAATAGTGGAAGAAAGTGCTGATAAATTGTAGAGCTAATTTTCATTTTTGAGCAGACCAAATAGACTTGTGTTTCAGAATTGTGTATGAAACATTTAGAAAAGCCTGAGTTTGCCTTCCCTCCATGCTGAGGATCCCTGTGAGTTTGACTTAACTTGTTCATCTCCCACTCTGAATTCTCATCCTTTAAGAACCAGGCTTGACTTTGAGAGATGACTTGCCAAGCAGCAAAGGGTATTGGTACCTTACGTGCTAAGAGGCATGGTGGGCAGACAGTTTTTTTCTTTGTCATTATCCCAAAGGATCCGAGGGGCCCAGCCACAGGCTTCCTGCATTGGTATGATTTACATGGCTTTAGGAAACCTGTTTCCTGGGGAAAGCTAGTGATTGAGATCCTGCTTTCCACTACTGTCACTTGCATGGAGGTTTCATTGATGACACGAAGTCCCTCTTCCTTTTTGCAGACATTTATGTATAATGAACTATACATCTACAATATCAGGAAGGACTCCTGGACCAAAATGGAGATCCCCAATCCACCTCCAAGGCGCTGTGCTCACCAGGTATGTGTCCGTGTTGACCCTCCGCCTTCTTTTCCTGTGAGGGTCTGTTGTGTGCTCGTGGAGTTGGTAGACGACAGGTGGCCTGGTAGAGAAGGCAGGGGGGCTTACACATGGTCCCACTTGCTGTCACTGACTTGAACGCATTGCTAAGCTTCTTGCTCTTCAATGTCTTCACTTATGAGACGGAGAGGCACACCTTCTCCAGGTGGCCTGAAGAGCATGGGAAAGAATCTAGGTAAATCTACTTTGTGTGGTGCCTAGCACACAGCAGCCGCGTGGCAGGATACTCCTCCTCCATCGGAGTGAGAGGCTCCCGTAGGATCCAGACCTGGTGGCTAGCGAGAGGAATTCCTCGGGAGAAACGGAATGTTCCAGGGTAGTCATTGAGGCACGACATGGGTCATAACCAGAGATAATGAAGGGTGCTGAAGTCAGCCTGTTGTCGGCTGGTTTCTGCTTCCCTGGGGAGCTCTGTCAGAGCTGCTGCCCCTGTCCAGTTCTGTAACTCCACGAGGACGGGCCCTTAGTTTTTTGTGTTCATTGTCCTAACCCCAGACTGGGAACAGTGTCAGGGCACAAAAAATAATTTGAATGAGTGATACGTTTTCAGCATGGAGAAAAAAGATTGTACGAGCCTGTCGTGGTGCAAGTGAAGCATCCCTCCGCAGTACGTGGGATCCTTTCTCGGGTTCTCTCCTCACGGGTAGCCTGCTGATCTGAAACTGGGTCTGCGAGGAGGCCTCCCCTGTCTGAACGGCACATAGAGCCTGGCAGGCATTTGGACTGGTTTGTCTTTTAGAAAAGAAGAATGTACTTGCAGGTTTAGCAGTACGATCTTAGTAAGCTTTGATTTTAATAAGTAATGGATCTTTTTTTTTCTTTTAAAGATTTTATTTATTTATTTGGCAGAGAGAGAGTGAGCACAGTTTCCTGAGCAGAGAGCCGGACGCGGGACTCAATCCCAGGACTCTGGGATCATGACCTGAGCTGAAGGCACATGCTTAACCCATTGAGCCACCCAGGTGTCCTAAATAATGGGATCTTGAAGTTTGATCTGTTCACCAGAGACTGCCCTAGTTCTTGAGAATGCATGATCTGCCCCAGCCCTCCAAGCTGAGGACGAGTCCTGTCTTGTCCCAGCCATGATCTGTCCATGTCCCCAGCCCTCCCAGACAACTCCTTGGATTCCTGGACCCCAAGAATGCTCACGTTCTGATGGAGCAGTCCCACTCTGGGCCCATGTCACGTGATGTGGGCTCAGGGGCTTCTCCCGAGTTTGTTTTCTTATCCATTTTAATCACAGTTATTTTTTTTAAAAGATTTTGTTTATTTATTTGACAGAGACAACAGCGAGAGAGGGAACACAAGCAGGGGGAGTGGGAGAGGGAGAAGCAGGCTTCCCGCGGAGCAGGGAGCCCGACGCGGGACTCGATCCCAGGACCCCGAGATCATGACCTGAGCGAAGGCAGTCACTTAACCAACTGAGCCACCCAGGCGCCCTTAATCACAGTTATTAATTGTGGTCTTGAAGAATAAGTGTAAAAGTCTTTGTGATTTTTAAATGCAGTTATTTTGCCAGAGTGCTCAGCAGGCTCTGATTCATATGCATGCCTTAGGAGGACTTTCCTAGTCTGGGACTTAATAATATCTTTGTAGTTAAGGTTGGTTCGCCGCTTTCTCTGAATTTCACAATGAATCAGAGCCACAGGGAACAGAAAATTGGTTGTAAAGTCTTTGGCCTGAAGGTCATTACAGTCCAAATTCTACGACATTGAATTCTGTGACCTAAAGCCTTCCTTTTTATAGACTTGTTCAGTGTGATGTCAGAGGTCATGTTCTTTATCTTCTCTTTAACTGAGGCATAGGGGGTGGAAAGAGGAAGCCTGCATGTACACCATTCTTTGTCTTCTAGATTCTGGAGTTCTGGGGGGTGAAGTTGATTTTAGTGTGTAATTTGAGAGTTTAGGTGGCTTTTCTATGAGAACACAGCCCAGTGAGAGAGAGGAAAGGGCGCTGGTGCCTGCTGGGTGTGTTTGGCCGGATGTGTGCAGGCTTCAGTGACTCGCTGCTCCTCTTGGCACCCCGTTTTCTGGGAGGAGGACGCAGTCACACAGCTGTGCCTAGACCGTGAGGATGCCACCACCAGTGGGAGGGGGCCGCTGAGAACTGCAGGGACAGGTGACGAGGAGGTGGCCGTCGTCAGATCACGTCTTCTTGATCCCTGGATGGTTTCTCCCAAAGTAGTCACTAAAACTCATGTGAAACAAAAGGGGTTCTCCCCTGAAATAGAAAACAGTTGATGGATAAAAATATCCTCTGTGTTCTTATCAGTCTAGTGCATTAATGAGCAGTAAGTAGTTTCGGAGAGAGGTTAACGTGTAAGAGACCTTTCTTCGTGAGATAAGCAGAATTCCACAGTGGTCCGTTGGAGCTGCAGGAAGTGTCAGCCTCCGTCTGAGTCCTGGCTCTGTCTCAGTCCCTGGGAGCAGGCATGGCGGGGGTCCTGGGTTGCTCCCTCAGGAGATGGGAGGCATCTTGTACATTCGAGGCACCCTTCTGGGGCTGGGATACGGTGACAAAAAAGACCAATTTGCCTTTCCTGACGATGTCCCATGGTTTGGGTTTTCTCTGGTCCTGGTGGCCTCATGCGTTTTTTGGACCCCCACTTTCACAAAGCTGAAGCTGCTGTCAAATCTGTTCCGAGTCTGTTACTTTGGATTCTGATGGGCTTTTTTTTGGCATTTGGAGGGAGAGTGGGGAACTTAGGGTTTTCCAGATGTGACTTGATTCCAGTTAATGCAACAATAAGCAGACCCAAGTGCCTGGGCGGCATACAGCCTCGTGGGACGGGTGAGAGCGAGGTGCTGGTGAAGCCAACCTTACCTCGCCCCTGGAGCGGTGCGGCCGTGCTTTGTCTTTGTGAGGCCCAGCTGTCGGTTTCAACAGGAACTTCCAAACCGCTGTGTGTATGTGTGCATGAATATGTGTACATTTAACGTTGTTTTAGTTTTATTGTTTAATTTCCCAAATATGCAAGTTTAATCACTCAGGAGAGGGCCGAGGTGGGTAAGCTTGCTGGGTAGGGAAGCTTCCAGCCCAGTGACCTCACTTTCCTGCCCAGTCGGCCAGGCCTGTCGTGAGGAGCTGCCGGCTGGTCCAGCCCATGCCTTGATGGCTTTTCCATAAGAAGAATCCGTATTTTAGGATATCGTAGGAAGTCATTTCATTAGTGCTTAGACTTTTTAAAACGTAAACTCTTTAAGATCTCCTTACTGGGCCCTGAATGTGTTATTTTTGTGTTATGTTTTGAGGTGAATGTACATTTTGTGGGTATCTTCTGGCAAATTTTTTTCTTCTGCTGCAGGACATTTTAGAGTACAGTGTGTTTATTCTGAGATCAGCTTTAACTGACAGTGACCTTAATAAAAATCAGTTCTTGGAGAAATTTGGCACGATCCGTGACCGCGATTAGATCCCTTTCTTACTGCTTTCCCTTTCACTCACTTAACAGTTATGAAGTAGGGGCGCCTGGGTGGCTCAGTCGTTAGGCGTCTGCCTTCGGCTCAGGTCATGGTCCCAGGGTCCTGGGATTGAGCCCCGCATCGGGCTCCCTGCTCAGCGGGAAGCCTGCTTCTCCCTCTCCCACTCCCCCTGCTTGTGTTCCCTCTCTCACTGTCTCTCTCTCTCTCTCTCAAATAAAAACAAAACAAAACAAAACAAAAAAAACAGTTATGAAATAGAAGGAATTTGGAAATTTAACTTGGATGAGACTGAAACTTTTGAGTTGGAATTATAAGATCCTGTTGCTAATTCCCAAGTGAACCACTTTATTCCTTATTTCTGTAGCCAAGAAACTTTTTTTAAATCTTTTTCTTACTTTGATGTAGAGCTGTATATTGTTTTTACTCATAGATAATCTATTAAAAATATTTGAATGGGGCGGATTATTTGAAATAACTAGACTTGTAAAACATGTCTTGCTGAAGGTTGTATTTGCACAGTAGTGTGACTTCTGTGCATTTCAGTACAGGCATGCAAACTAGTTTCCCTAGAAAACACTATTATAAAGATGTTTCAGTTTAAGCATCATCAGTAATGTGACAAGGTGCCCCCACATGTGTAATGCACGTACTTTTTTTTTTTTTTTTTTTTTGCAGAAGGGGAAAAAAACAAGATGAATTTAATTTACCCTAAAACCCATTTTCGTCATCTTTAGGGCTGGCAAGTAAGAGGAGATTTTCTTTATTATCTATTTCCTTAAGATCCTTAAAAAAACACGTAATTTTGCAGGAAGTGCAGATGTAATTTATCATAATTTGTCTTTAACTGGTACATTGGAAAGGCTTCTCTCTCGGGATTGCTTTGTATTGATGTGCATTGGAGATGCGGAGCCCTAGGTGTGTCTGACCTTGCTGTGTTAGCAGCACACACGTGACTTGCCCTTTGCTTGATTTCTTAGACTTGAATTTCCTAATTTTATCGGCTGACTGGGGTTATGTTAAGTGGCTAAAGTGCCTTCTAATCTTTAAGAGATGGGTCTAGTTTGAAGTCGGTACGAAAGTAATTTGCCTAGTACTTCTCATGTAGTAGTTTTGAAATCATTCTTAAAAGGTGGAGAAAGTTCTGTGTGACTCAAAATCTCAATGCTGGATCCCAAACAGAAGTTGTGTTTCTGTGTAGTTGTTCCTATTTTTCTTGACATGGGGTTCACTGATTTTTTTTTTCCTCTCAATTTATACATTTGTCTAAATGTTTATACATTTTTTTTTTAATAATTTCTATTTATTGTTTCCTTTCACTTTGGGTTTAATTTGCCTTTTCCACTTTCTTAAGGTGGAAATGTAGAACATGTATTTTAAATCTTTTTTTTTTTTAATGTTCTATTTATTTATTCATGAGAGTCAGAGAGAGAGGCAGAGGCAGAGGGAGAAGCAGGCTCCCCGCCTGGCAGGGAGCCCGATGCGGGACTCGATCCCAGGACCCTGGGATCATGACCTGAGCCGAAGGCAGACGCTTAACCATCTGAGCCACCCAGGCGCCCCTTAAATCATCTTTTCTAATATAAGCATTTGAAGCTATATGTTTCCTCTAGGCAGTGCTTTAGCTGCATCGCACATATTTTATTGCATTTTATCACTCAGATTGAAGTGATCTAATTAGTTTGTGGATGTCTTATTTGACCCATGCGTTAGACTACTTAGAAGTGTGTTAATTTACAAATACTTGGGGATCTCCTGGGTTTCTTTTTGTTATTATTATCTAATGCCGTGGCAGTTTAAGAGCACTGTATGATTGCAGACCTTTTAAAATTTTTGAGACCTATGCTTTGGCCTAACATAAGTATCTTGGTATATCTTTGGTGTGTATTGGAGAAGAATATATGGTCTCTAGTTGTTGGATATGGTGTTCCTGTTAGGTCAGGTGGGTTGATATTGTTCACACCTTCCCTATCCTTACTGCCTCATCTCTGCTAATCTCCTGACGTACCCTTTGTCTGCTATTCGCACAGCCACCTCACGTTTCTTAGGATTAGTGTTTACGTGGCATATCTGTTTTCATCCTTTACATCCATTTGCGTCTCTACATTTAAAGTGCATTTCTTGGGACACCTGGGTGGTTCAGTGGGTTAAGCATCTGCCTTCGGCTCAGGTCATGATCCCAGGGTCCTGGGATAGAGCTCCACATCAGGGAGTCCTTGCTCAGCGGGAAGCCTGCTTCTCCCTCTGCCTGCCACTCCCCCTGCTCACGCTCTCTTTCTGTCAAATAAATAATCTTAAAAAAAAAAATTATAAAGCGCATTTCTTATGAACAGCACTGTTGGGTCTTTTTATCCAGTATGACAGTTGTTTTTTAATTGGTGTATTTGTCTGTTTCATTCATTCATTCATTCATTTATAAGTAAGCCTCACACTGGGCATGGGGCTTGAACTCACGACCCTGAGAGTGAGACCTGAGCGGAAATCAAGAGTCAAACACTTAACCGGCTGAGCCACCCAGGCGTCCCTGTCCATTATGTTTAATGTGATTATTGACATGGCAGTGATGTCTTTGATATTGTTTGTTTTCTATTTGTCTCACCTGTTCTGTATTCCTTTTCGCTTTTTCCTGCTTCTTTTGGGTCGATTGTATTTTAATATCCATTCTTTATCTTTTCTGTTGGCTTATGAGCTGTCCCTCGTCTTTGTTTTCGTGCTTGTTCCGGGGTTTGCAATACACATCTTTAACTTAGGACAGTCTCCCTTCAAATGGTATTATACCGCTTTCCAAAAACTGTTAGAACTTTACAGTAGAATACCCACATTTTCTTCTCTCCTTTGTGCTGTTATCCCCACAATACAGTGTTACCGGTTTTGCTTTAGGCGGTTACTATGTAAAGAAATCTTGAACCGGAGAAAAAAATATCTTACATTGATTTACTAGTTTACCGTTTCTGGGACACTTCATTCCTCCGTTTTCATCTGGTAATGTTCTTCAGCCTGCAACTTCATTTACTGTTTCTTGAAGTGCAGGTTTGTTGATACCAATTTTTTTCAGCTTTTTTTTCTAAGTGGAAATGTCTTCATTTTACTTTTACATGATATGCTTGCTAGATAGCAAATTCTAGACTGACAGCACTTGAAAGATGTTCCGGTTCCTGGCTTACATTGTCCTAATGAGAGGTTAGTGGTCATTTTCATCTTTGTTCTCCTGTATTTAACGTGTCTGTTTCCTCCTCTAAGACTGCTTAAATGATTTTTCTTTCCCTTTGGCATTTTAGCAGTTTGATTTTGATGTACTTTTGAGATTTTTCTGGGAGTTCAGTTAGGTGTATGTTAGACTGTTTAATATTGTCCAATAGTCAATGAATACTTTTTTTTTCTTCTTCTTCTTCTTCTTGCAGTGTTTTTCTTTTTTGGCTTCATTTTGGATAGTTTTTATTGCCCTTCACAGTGGATATGCTGTGAACTTGTGCATTTTTCATTTTACAGATGGTGTTTTTCATGCTAGAGATTGTTTGGTTTTTGATTACCATTCCCATGTCTATTTATTATATTCATATTTTCCTTTAAATCTTTGGGCATATTTATAACTGTTCTCACATCCTCGTATACTGATTCTCTCATCTTACTTCTGGGTCTCCTTCTGCTCACTGACACTTCTAATGGGTCACATTTTCCCCCTCGGAATGTATGGTTAGATACTGGTTGGATGCCAAAGGGTGCTCCTGGCACTTGGCAGCACCTGGCTAGATTGGCAAATGCTGCCTGTTGACGATCTGGGTTTTGTTCTCATCTATCAGTGAAGGATGAGATTTGTCCTGGCACACGGTTCAGTCACCAGCAGATCATCGTGATCCTTTGAGGCTTTCCCCCTGGATGGCCTAGCCCGAGGGTGTGGCCTTTCCGGGGTCTCCACCGAATGCCCTGGGTGCTCAGTGACACTTTTCACACTGTCTGGTTTGGAACTTGTTGGTCTCCAAGCCCCTTGTAAGCTCAGGTTGTTTGCAGGCTTTCACCTTCGCCCTGGTGGGTATTTGCCCATCCTTCTGTGGTCGTGCCCCACAGCTGTGCAGCTTGGGGTTGGAAGGCTCCAGTGGGGCCCCTGTGTGGATTTGCAGTGTGCTCTGTCTCCAGTGTTCTGGCCTGCAAAGCAGCAGCCCTCCGCATCCCTGAACTCAGCTCAGTAAGATCACCTGCCCTGCTGCACTCCTTTACTCGCGTCAGGTGCAGAAAGTGCCTCCAGAGTTGAAGGGCTCATCCTGCCTGTTTGCCATCTCTCAGGAGCATGGTCCTGGCCTTCCTCTTGTCTCATTACAGCTGCTTCGTGGATGGTCCAGTGTTCCCCTTGTTGACGGAGGGAGGCTGCTGTGTTGCATGTTGGTCCCTCCTGGTCAGAAGGGCAGGTTTTATGCCTGGGCTCTTTGTAGTTTTAGTCTTCTCTTGATTAGTATGTGAACTTTTCTCTTGGTGTTCACAGTCTTTGAGGAGTAGGTTAGATGAAACTATGAGGTCGCTGACTGTAGACCCAACTTCGTGCAGCTTCCAGAGTTCCCACTGTGCTGGGCCTGCTGTTGCCGGCAAGTGGGGAATGGGACGTGGAAGACAGAGCTCTTCTTGCCTGGAGTTTGACTTCATTTTTTCGAATGACAAAAAACCAAGGCATCTGGGTGTTTCAGTTGGTTAAGTGTCCAACTCTTGGTTTTGGGCCCAGGTCATGATCTTGGGGTTGTGGGATCGAGCCCCTCTTAGGGCTCTGCCCTCAGTGGGGAGTCTGCT
Source organism: Eumetopias jubatus (assembly GCF_037043125.1). Classification (NCBI taxonomy): domain Eukaryota; kingdom Metazoa; phylum Chordata; class Mammalia; order Carnivora; family Otariidae; genus Eumetopias; species Eumetopias jubatus. The sequence goes on along the minus strand of NW_028274816.1, from coordinate 38,384,331 downwards.
TGGGATTTTTTTCCCTCTGCCCCATGTGCATGCATGCTTTCTCAAATAGATCTTTTAAAAAGAATGAAAAAACTGATTATGTAAGTAATATTCATTATGAAAAGAATTAAAAAGGAAACTAAGTCCATTGTCCATTTTTCCAGAACTATTATTAATTTGTATTTTTGCATCTCTTGTCTAAACACGTAATTTGAGGGCACCTGGTGGCTCAGTCGGTTAGGTGTCTGCCTTCAGCTCAGGTCATGGTCCCAGGTCCTGAAATCGAGTCCTGTGCGGGGCTCCCTGCTCAGTGGGGAGTCTGCTCCCCACCCCCCATCCCTGGCTTGTGCTCACATGCACGTGTGCTCTCTCAAATAAATAAAATCTTAAAAAAAAATACGTAATTCGTATTTTTGCATGTTGGTATTTCCTGTTGGAGTACTCATCAGTACATGCAAATCCACTGTGTGTGTGCGTTGTATGATAGCTAGACTTCTGTAACGTGGGACCTCAAGGCACCTTTGTGTTGTGTAGCATGAATGTACCACCTAACTTCACCAAACTCAGCAGTGTTAGACTGGGCCTCAGCAGATCACCGCATCTGCTTTAATGATTTGAAACGATCATGTCTTCCCTGCACACGGACTGGTGTTTTAGGGTGCTAGGAAACTGGCTCGTCTCTTCATAGGGTGGTCATCTGTGCTGAGAGAGCACATACAAAACGGATTAAAATGGGAGTGGAGAGGGCCGTGTCACCCTCAGTACGCCACCAGGACCCCCAGTTAGTGCAGGGCAGGACTGGCATTGGTGACAGAGCCCCAGTTCTGCAGTGTCCTTAGGTGCCAGGCGGGGCAAAGGGCTTGCGCTGTTGTAAGGGCTTTGCGGTGCTCTGCGGGTGTCCTGGGACAGAGCCTCCTGAGAACCACTGCCTGACCCACCCAGTGTGCGCTTTTTTAGGGGGGCCTTGTGAGGTCCCCACGGCCCCGGACCTAGTTCCCCCACCCTGCCACGCTGCCTCCGGCCACGGCCACCGCTTCTGAGCTCCTGGGCAAGAAGGCCCCTCTGGTGTGAAGGACGCGCCTGTGTGTCGTCTTCGTTCCCGGGTACCCATGGTTGGTGATTGCACGTAGACCGGCCCGGCCTCTGCTCTGTCACAGCACGGGTTTGCAGGGTGCTTGCAGAGTCACTTCTGTGAAGTCTGTCCTCTCAGGCATGCGGTTTCCGGATCATCTCACCTCATGGTAAAACCAGCCAGATCCCAGTTGTCCTTGAAATCATGCTGCCCACCAGGCTGTGTGTCATCGGATGAGATCTCAAGGGAGCAGGACTCTGTCACTGGGTGGCCATGGGGGGGGTGGCTCTGGTGGGTTCAGGTGGTTGTGGGTCGTTCGCATGTAGCCTGCAGCAGGCTCCCAGAGAGGCCAGGCATTCTGAAATGATGTGCGGCCTCGGGATCAGAGTGTCCCCAGGGTGAGAAGGGGCATAGGTTTTGGGGTTCTGGGCAGGGGCTTCCAGTCTCACTCATACCACCTGTTAGTCTGCACTTAAGCTTATGTTTGGAGAAGAGGTCTACTCTTCCACAGCTCAAAGCCCTGGACCAGATTGTCCAGAAATTGCCTTTAGAATTCTCCGAATCGGTGTTTATTTGCATCTATACAGGTCGATTTACGTGGAGTAGCATTCACTCTTATTTTAGCTATCTGAAATACATGCCCTTACACGATATTTTCCCTTTTCTGGAAAATCAGAATGCTTTGACTTGCTTTGACACATGCTTTTTAATCACATGCTTGGACTTGATTTTTCCGCTCTTATGGGGGACCCAGCATGTGATTCCTGGGCAAATCATGTGCTTTCATGCTTGTATTTCTGGGGTGCTGGGTGTCCTTGCCTCATTTTCGTTGAGGTGGTAACCTTGGCCATGGGAAGTGACCTGAACCCTGGAGTTCCTGTCCTCACTCACCTCCCCACTCAGATGGGTGCGTTGGTATATGAGATGTGCCCCGGGACCATTGTTCTCTGAGAACTTTGATACTCTGCTAAGCCCAGTCACACTTTTTTTTTTTTTTTAAGATTTTATTTATTTGAGAGAGAGAACGAGCAGGAGTGGGAGAGGGAGAAGGAGGCTCCCCACTTAGCAGGGAGCCCGATGTGGGACTTGGTCCCTGGGCCCTGGGACCATGACCCGAGCGGAAGGCAGGTGCTTCACCAACTGAGCCACCCAGGCGCCCCAGCCCTGTCGTAGTTGAAATATGCCCACGTCGGTCTTCAGAGCCTGGTGCTGCACATGCCTGGTCGGCCTGGCTCTCCTGCTGCCCCGGCCTCTCCTGTGCCCACGGTGTGGGACTGCGTGAGCCTCCGGGATGTGCGACCCCAAGGGTGCTGTTTTCCCCGCTTTCGCTTGCCTTTGCTGTTGTGCTTCAGGCTCTTAGAGATAAATATCAGTTTGTGTTAGATCTCTTGTGAACGTTTGACACAGTTGTGTCCATTTTAAGGGGATCTGAGGTTGTCTGAATCTGTTTTGCAACCTAGGAATACCTGGACGTGTGGTAGGTGTTTGACTTTGGAGGATTTGCTGAATGCAGGATTTCTGAGGAATCTTCCCCTCAGACGCAGGGGAAGGTGATCACTGAGTATGGGTGCTGGCTACAGCCACCTTGTGTCGTGCTCTGGTGGATCTTGGGGGCGCGGACCTGGCTGAGAGCTGTGTGGCGGCCCTGACCTGTCTCTTTCTTCTCACAGGCTGTGGTGGTGCCTCAGGGCGGAGGACAGCTGTGGATCTTTGGAGGGGAGTTTGCTTCTCCCGACGGAGAGCAGTTCTACCACTACAAGGATCTCTGGGTGCTGCACTTGGCCACCAAGACCTGGGAGCAAGTAAGGTAAGGTGCCGGGTAGTGAGCCTGACCTCTGGGCCTGGCTCCCGTCCTGTGCGCCGTTCTGTGTTCACGCTGATGCGGTCCTAGCCCTTTGGGATCCTGGGGCTCCGTGGAGCACGGTCGCAGAGCCCTGAGTGGCCAGGCTCGCTGGTGACTGCAGGCGGGCGAGAGCTCACCTTTTTCTCTAGACCCTTCTCGGAGAAGTCTGGCCTGGCGACAGCCACCTGACCACCTGACTTCGTTGAAGGCGTTTCCGGCCTCACTGGGAGCAGCACGTTATCCCTGCTAGTGTTCTGTCCCCCTCAGCACCTACGTGGAGCGTCTGGGGTGCCGTTACCCTCCCGGGCCATCTGTGGATCCCTTTGGAGGCAGTGCTGGGTTTCAGCTTGCTGGCAGTGGACCCGTGGTATTCACTACAAGGGAGTGCTCTTCTTAGGTCTAGTTGACCTAGAAATAGCAGAGCTGGGAAGAGGAGAGGAAGGATGGGGAGAGCTTTCTTGTTGCTCTTCAGTAAACCAGGCTCAGCCGTCGCTGGTACTTGATTTCTGCCCTTGTCTGTGACATTGATAATGGGTTTGTCACATCTGTACTGCACATTCACTGCCGGTCAGTGCTACACATTGGAAGAATGACAGAGGGAAAGTAGGGTTAGTTGGCTTTAGTTTTCAGGGGTGCACATGCCCTGTGGCCAGGGCCACGCACACCACGCTCCCTGGGTACTGTGTCTGCTGTCAAAGCCGCAGACCAGAGCTTCCTCCCGTGCTGGAGTAGGTAGCTGGATTGCAGAGTTCAGTCATGGTGCAGAACCCTTTTCGGGGCCTAGGACTTTGATGGGAAGAGAGCCTCACTCCCTGGAGGCTGTGCTTGGTCATTTCATGAGGAGCCATTGAGGAGGCCGCCGAGGCCAGGCTGTGCAGGCCTGGGGTGTCCGCACCATCGAGTCTGCTGTGTGTGCGGGAGTGTCTGTAGCCCCAGGCTCAGCGAAGCTGCTGGAGGAGTTAAGCCGTCTTACTGAAGTCGGAACCAGGGAGCCTTGGTGTGCACTACCAAGTACTGACTTCATTTCCCTTCCTCTTACTTGCTTTTTCTCTTGGCAGGCACAGCAATTCAATTATTTTCATATCAGAAATTGATTTTGTTATGTATATGTGGAAACTTGGTCATTTATCCTCAATTTAAAAAGTATTTAGGCCTAGAGCACACCAGCTTTGTTCCTCTTTGCTTCAGTTCTTTTAAAAACCCAATTGTCATTTATTTATTGCTTGTCTGTCCATCTTTGGTGAATTGATTCAAGATATTTGCTTAGCATAATTATCAGTTTGAGTAGCTTTTTGTCAGTAATTCGTGGGTGGGTGAAGGACCGTTCGGGCTCCATGGGAGAATACTGCCCTCTGACAGCGGCTCAGCAGGGCCTGTGCTCGTGGTGGCTGTGGGGACGTCCTCAGCTGCTTTGCCACTTTCTCGTGGCCCTCAGCCTGAGGGCACACTTTCTCGTGGCCCTCAGCCCTTCCCGGTTCCGTGGCATGTACTGTGGGTGTGTTACACGGAAGTGGGGGGGGAGGGGCACTAGAGACACATGTCCACTTGGGGATGTGCCCTTTGAGGGGCTTGCTGTGGCCACTGTCTCCCAGCCGGCTGGGGACAGCTGCCCTCGCCTCTGTGTGACCCAGGGCTGTCGGCCCCAGCACGCGTGCACGGGGTCCACGGCTTCCGTCCTGTGTTGGAAATTATCTCTGCGAAACAGGTCCCTCGCTGCTTGAATGCTTATTGTAATCATGGTGTAAGTGTTTATGGAAAGTATGTCGTAGAGCCTGTTAGAAGCTAACAGGAAACCGCACGCTGCATCCCGTTGGCATTCTTAAGCCTCTGCTTTCGTCTGGACGGAGTGGCAGAGCTGGAAAAGGAGGAGGTGCTTTACTTTTGTTTGTGTCTGAGTTGTTCTTCCAGCCTTCTTTCTGGGTGAGGACCCCGGTTCTGGTGCGTGGGTGTCACGTGAGCTGCCCGTGGGGCCACGTGGCAGTATCCACTTATGACTAGAAGGTGCAGCCTGCAAGTCAGGAGTTAGAGGGTTCTGTCCCCAGCTCTCCTTCTGATTTTGTTTGCCAGGAGATTATTATTTATTTATTTATTTATTTTTAAAGATTATTTATTTATTTGACAGAGAGAGACACAGCGAGAGAGGGAACCCAAGCGGGGGGAGTGGGAGAGGGAGAAGCAGGCTTCCTGCCGAGCAGGGAGCCCGACGTGGGGCTCGATCCCAGGACCCTGGGACCATGACCTGAGCCGAAGGCAGACGCTTAACGACTGAGCCCCCCAACCGCCCCTGCCAGGAGATTATAAATGAGCAGCTGGATTTCTCTGTTGTGCTGCTTCACATATTTATCGTTATGAGATGTTTTCTGTCTTGAGCTTGCTGACGGGAGGCAAAAAGCCATTAGGTGTTTGTTGTTCAGGAGACATTACCTGAGGACCGATGTCCACTTCTGTGTCTTTGATGTCTCCCACCCTGTATCATCTTGGGCGCTGAGCTCCAGCCTTCCTAAAGCGCTTGGTGCCCCGACTATTTGCAGGCTGCAGCCCCTGCCCCGCCTGCCGCAGAGGTGGTCCTGAGACCACCGAGGGAAGTGCCACCCCTGCCGCCCCCTCTCCCACCATTCCAGCTCCCCACAGCCCTCCTCGGGGGGGGGGGGGGGGGAGGGGCGGGTCCGCAGAAAGGTTTCCCACTGCCCCAGAAGCCATGAGCGCTGACCCACACGGTGTGTTAGTTTTGTCTGGGAGATGGCGCCACGAGGACCACAGAGAACAGGGACTGGTGGGGAGAAGGGAGCGTGAACACGTGTTCCCGCAGAGACTGTAGAGGAGTGAGCCGCACGCAGCTTGGTGGAGACTGCACGGGGGGCGCTATCAGGCCAGCCGCAGATGAAGACAGGCACCGCTGGGGGGCCGTGAGGCGGGAGAGCAGGACGCCCCCCAGCCAGGATGTCAAGGTACCCATGGTCCCAGTGCAGCTTTACATGGGCCTCCGTCCCCGAGTGCGCTTTTAGGAACATATGCTAAAGAAACGCTCTCGTTTTATAGAAAGATAGATACCCAAAACCATGAAGCAGACCAATCCATGCCTGAGAAGAAAGCCCAAGAGTGTGTCCACATGCATGTGTGCTCGCCAGGTGGGTCAGGAACCATACTTGCGCGGGGCGGGGTCTGCACCTGTTCTGGGGCCGCCCCGTCTTCGTCCCCGCAGCCATCCGCTGCATTCTCAGAACTGGAGGGTTTTGCTCGTTTACTTAAAACATTGCTTTGCTGTGCATTCTTTTCATATGCATTCCAGAATTCGTTTTTGAAATGGTATTTTTAAAAGTTCCAATGGGATTTTGATTGGGTTTCTTTTTTTTTTCTTTTATTTTTTTTCACCTTTTTTTTTTGTTAGTCACCATACAGTACTTCCTTCGCTTATAGATTGTACTTTGGGAGAGTTGACATCTTTCTGATCCTATCTTCCTGATCAGGAACATTGCACCTCTCTCCAGTTCGATTTATTTCTCACCCGTCGGTAAAATTTACAACCGCCTACGAGAATCGCCGAATCAAAGGGCACCTGTGTCTCGGCGCCTCTCCCCTCGTGTCTGTTCCCACAGACTCCAGCTGCACTCCCTCCTTGCTGGGAGGAGGCCTGTCACCGGCGCTGTGCCGGCACTCTGGGTTCTAGTTTGGTGATCTTTGCACACCTCCCTTCTCCGGGAAGCAGCTCCTAGACGGCGGGGCAGTGGCCCTGTGGAGTAAGTCATTTCCTGTCCTTACTTGCACTTTGGAAGGGTTCTCTAGAGAATGATGTGGTGTTCTAGTAATAGTCGGTGGTGTCGTGGCTGGGAGACCTGTGGGGTTGTGGCCCAGAGCTGAGGTAACACCTCTGTTCGTGAATTCTTGGGCTTTATGCACCAAGTAGCACCTCCCTGCCCGCCTCACCCCAAACATTGAGTCTGGTTCAGAGCACGTTTCAAACGGGGCTCAGGAATCTGCCTTTTATTTAAGCCCTCCCTTCCCACTCAGTGATCCAGGCGGTCCTGGGCTGCAGCTGGAGGCCCTAGTTGCTCATCCATTGGCCTTGGTGACTAGTGGGTCTCGTGCTTATTTAGAGCCTTGTTCATTAATGTGAACATGGAACATGCCCGCTGCCCTTTCAGGAGTAAGAAGACTCGAGTAAAATTCCTTAGCCCCTTAACCAGGAAATAGAGCAGCTGGTGCTTCTGTAATGTACTGATTGTCGCAAACTGGAGGGCCCTGGACTGTTGGCTGGCCTCCCGGCCGGGCTGCACACACTTCCTTACCTCGGCTGCCGTGACTGCGAGTGTGCGGGAGGGATCCCGAGGGAAGCCTGCCTGCTGAGTCCTTGGGTAGGCTGAGGTGCTGCTCCTGGGAATGGCACGGGGTCGTTGCCGCCCTGGTCGGTGGCTGCCGAGGAGAGGGGACTGCTGCTGGCGATGTGGCTCCGTCATCTGGTCTTCTCGTCGCAAAGAGAGGCGAGGAGATTCATTCAAAATGCACACGGAGTTTACTGTTTCTGGGGACGGCCTCTGAGTCCAGAAGAACCCACATCACCCGGAAGGTACAGGCAGAGCCCACGCTGAGCTTGAGTGTGTTTTGTGCCCAGGATTTAGCCCGGCGCTCTGCATTCATTCCTCGGTAAATGTTTCTCCCGGGAGGGGTAGTTTTACAGTTGAGGAGGCCTTCAGAGAAAGGTGGTATTGAATCGGCATCTGGAGTATATTTAGCCCCTTTCTGGGCTTTCAAACAGGTTTTTCTTGTGGGACGGCAGGGTGGATTCCGTCTTGCTCTAGCTGATGACTTCTGATTTGTCCGATAGGGCAGGTGTGTCCCGCCCATCCTTGCGTGCATGGGCTGGTCTGAAGAAAGTGCCTTTTGGGGAAATGATTTCAGCTTGCCATTGAGAAGAGTCAGGGCCTGCATAGGGTAGTCAGGGAAGAGCTGCTATTCTGAGGTCTGAAGTCAGATCACTGAAAGGGGCGCCTTGATCGACCATTGCCTGTGTGTTTCCTTGTTTCATGGCTGTGCTATGCACCGGATGCATCGTGTGGAGAAAAGAGCACAGGCCTTGAGTCCCATCCCACCACATGCCTTGTTCTGCCAGTGGAAGCTGTGTGACCTCAGTAGGTCCAGCCACTGCCCCGAGTGCTGTCAATAGCCATGTGGATGTGCCGAGGACCAGGTGCAGCCCCCAGCACCCGGGCCTGCTGGGGAGCACCTCTGCAGCCACCTCTACTTGGAGGTTGGCCTCTCCACGTGGTGCTGATGGCTCCAAAGGGACCAAATGCCAGTTGAGTTTTTGTGAAAGTGCTGTTTTAAAAAGTGAACTTTGATGAATTTTCATAGTCCTATACGGCTTGATGAATTTTACAAAAGCAAACACACCTCTGTGCTTAGATAATGCTCAGAAAAGAGCATTATCGCCATGCCTGAAACCCCCCTGCACCCCTTGCAGTCACTCCCCCATGCCCACCTGAAGGGCAGGTTAGGTTGGTTTTGAACATCCTGTAGAGGGAGTCTTGATTCTCCTGGCTGTTTTCACTGAGCATTGTTTTTGTGAGATTTGTCTTTGTTGCCTGTGGTAATAGTTTGCTCATTTGGGGCTATGTAGTATTCTCTTATGAAAATAGGACATTGTGTCTGGTGGTTGGTGGGCCTTGGAAAGTCACCAGGTTCAGATTATTGCAAAGGGGTGCTCCTGTCAACATTCCTGGACCCATCTTACGATGAGCATACATGTGCGTTTCTGTTGAGTGTGTGTCTAAGCAGAATAAGGCCACGGGGTCGTGAGTTTTGTGCACGTCCAGCTCTGGCGCACGTGGCAGACCGTTTTGCACGCTGGTGGTGCTGGTTTACTCAGCAGCCCTGTGGCGAGTCCTGTGCCCCCTGTGCTCTGCCCCTGGCCATGCCTCTGTGGCCTGTTTAACGCCTAGTGGACTCTCAGCAGTCTTTTCTTGTCTTCACTTAGGTTCTCGTTCCTAGCAACAGACGTGGACTTGACGTCATAGAGGTTTGATGAGAGGAAAGATGATAGGATTGCTGACATCAAGAAGGCCGAAGCTTAGGTGTCCGCATCAGTCGGCGGCCTCACGGTGGGGGTGTATGACCAGTCGGCGGCCTCACAGTGGGCGTGTATGACCAGTCGGCGGCCTCACGGTGGGCGTGTATGACCAGTCGGCGGCCTCACGGTGGGCGTGTATGACCAGTCGGCGGCCTCACGGCGGGGGGTGTATGACCAGTCGGCGGCCTCACGGCGGGGGGTGTATGACCAGTCGGCGGCCTCACGGCGGGGGGTGTATGACCAGTCGGCGGCCTCACGGCGGGCGGGTATGACCAGTCGGCGGCCTCACGGCGGGCGGGTATGACCAGTCGGCGGCCTCACGGCGGGCGTGTATGACCAGTCGGCGGCCTCACGGCGGGCGTGTATGACCAGCTTTCACAGGTGTTCTGAGATTCCCTTCCGCCTCTGTCTCTGCGCAGGTACCGCTGCCCCACCCCCCAGCAGCGTTGTTGTCGTTTTGTAAGGATGAGGGTCCCGTCTTGGGGCCCCAGCCTCAGGGCCTCATCCAGCCCTCATCACCTCCCTAAGGCTACACTGCTGAACCGTTGTGTCAGGGGTTAGGGTTCAACATAGGAATTGGGGGGGGAACACAGACTTTCAGCCCATGACAGCTAGCTTGTGGTGTTTGCATAGATCTGTCCTCGGATGGAGATCACTGTACCCATGAGGGTGTCATCAGATAAACATGGGAATGGGTCATACCTGTGGTGACAAGCCAAACCAGCGGGGACAGCAGGCAGGGCATTTGGAGACAGCAAGAGGCCGCTTTGACACGGGGGAGGTTCTGGAGCTGTGGGGGATGGCGACATGCCCTGCCGCCTCCCCCTCCTCCCCCCACCCCATCTCCCCCTGGCACTGCCTGTGCCGAGGGGACTTCTCTGTGACAGTGAGCAGAGCGGGCCCGTGGGAGACAAATGGTGAGGGCAACAACACAGACCGCTCAGGTGCTCTCATCCCTTCGTCTGCCTCGGTGGGCCCACCAAGGGGACAAAGATTTTGGCACCCTTTCTCCATTTATTTCTGAATCTGGGGCCACCCCAGCTTTTACCTGTGACTTGAAAACCCAGAGGGAGGGAGGCCAGGCTACTTACAGAGCTCCGCATTTTCAGATGTCATTCACGTGCCAGGAGGTCACCCTTGCACGACATACAGTTCAGAGTTGTGCCGCCATCACCGCTGGCGCACAGAGAGCATTTCCGTCACCCCCGAGAGACGCTCCACTCCATTACCACTCCCCCACCTTCCTCCTTCCCCCCGGCCATCTCTCCTCTGCGTTCTCTCTGTGCATCGGCCTCATCCAGCTATTTCATACAGCTCTGGTCCTGCAGCTTCTGTGCTTCTGTGACCAACTCCCACTTCACACAATTTGTAAGGTCCAGTCTGTATCAGTATTGAGTGCTTTTCTATGACCAAATAATATTCCATTGTATTGATGAGCCACATTTTGTTTGTTCATTTGTTCACTCATGGACATTTGGGCTGTTTGCACTTTTCTATCTTGGAATAATGCTGCCAGGAACATTCATGTACAACTAAAACACTTTTATGTGCATCAGAGCACTTTGTAGGTGAGCAATAAAAATGGTTCAATGAAAAAATACACAGAAATGTGCGTGTGCGTTTTCTCTCGATTTGAGAAAGGCATGAACATTTGGTCCTCAGTGAAACCTACTTAGTGTGTGTGTGTTAATAATGCTGCATTTGAGACACATGGGCATCCTAGGAGAGAAGGACCATTAGCAGAGGGAGTCAGAATTACTTGTCTGATCCAGTTGTGAGGATCATGCCACATACTTTTAAAGTGTGTGAATTTTGGGACCTGAAACGCACGTAGAAGTGAACATACATATTCCCTGCTTTCCGGGGTCTGCAGTGAGCTGTTGGGCTTGTAGTCTGAGTGCTCTCCGCCCTCCTTCACAGCTGTGCGTGGAGCCCAGCACCTGGAGAGGTGGGGGCAGGAACGTGTGTAGACCCCCTGCTCCTGCCCTGTTGACTAACCATCATTCTCGCCACGCTTGGGTGAGGAGGGGGGTCCAACACACAGACAGATGGTGGAATGCGGAAGGTGTGAGACATCAAAACTGTCGTTAGGGTAAGTGGTCAGGTTACTTGATGCACAGATTCTTTAGTGCTCAGACCTCTGACTTCGTTTGGGGTGGCTCAGTGTCTTAATTGGTGGTTGCATGTGTGAGTTCTGGGGCAGACTGTCTCCTTTCAGTTCTGGCTCTGCCTTTGACCAGCCTAGTGTGTTTCTTGACTTCTAGGTCTTGATGTTCTCATCTGTAAAATGGGATTAAAGATAGTATCTGCCCATCTGGTTGTTGTTAAGAATGAGGGCCCATAAAAGGAGCATGCCTAGCATAAGATAAACACCCCAGAAATAGTAGTTTTATCATTAATAGTAATAGTTAAAATAAAATAAAAATAAAACAAGGATGGGGCACCTGGGTGGCTTAGTTGTTAAACGTCTGCGTTTGTTCGGCTCAGGTCATGATCTCAGGGTACTGGGATCGACCCCGCATAGGGCTCCCTGCTCCGCGGGAAACCTGCTTCTCCCTCTCCCACTCCCCCTGCTTGTGTTCCCTCTCTCGCTGTGTCTCTCTCTGTCAAATAAAACCTTTAAAAAATAAATAAAACAAGGATACAGTCTGTTAGGCTGCCTGGGTTCTAGAGACTCCTACTAATTATTTTGTATGATGTGACTGAATACCTTATACTTACTAAGCCCAGAATCTGTTAATCCTTGGAAAAGTGGGGCTGAATTCCAAAGGTACATTGTTGGAAATGAAAAGGGAGATGTTCTTGTACATATTTCCTGCTCAGGCCATGTTGTAACCATTCTTGGAGGAAGGGCCTTTTCCATTCTGAGGATGAACCACTGGACTAAGTTCCCTGTTGGGTCTACCTGTGTGACCTTGAATCTCAGGGATTATGAGAGAAATGGTTCCTTTGCTTACCAGGCGTCTTGGGGCTGCCGGTAAGGCATGGTACTAGAGTGTATCATTTTGTAAGATGTAAAGTTTAAAGTAACTTCAGGGAATCATTTGCCTACCAGGTGCTAACACTGTGCCCGAAGCCATGGAGTTGATGCTTGTCTGTTTCCTGTAAATGTCACTGCGGTGGCCGATAGAGGGACCTGGGTGGTGCTGAGTGGCAGCTTGCCCTGTTGGAATGCCATTCGGCACATGGCTCAGATGCACTTCAAAGCACTCACTCCCACAACATTGCACATGTATTTTTGTGCCACATAGAGATCTGGCTGAGTAGGACTTGTTAATTTTCTAAGACTCCATATTTAGGAGTGACGGCAATTGCAAAGTGCTTGTTGAAGATTCAGATATAAACAGGCTTTTTTGGTTGGCTTTATTTTCCTAAAGGGGTATATAGAGTCATTTTATAGAAAAAGTTTCCCTTTTTGGTTACAAAACAGTGATACTTGGCTGCTGCCAGAAAAAGGGAATTGAGTGTTTCGTGCCTGCCTCACCAGAGGAGCTGGCACCCCTGGGATTCGTGGACAGGAAGCTGAGCGAGGGCCCTGAACCTGCAGCCTTGTGGCCGCCGGGTGTCATCGAGCGATGACAGTGGGCCTTTAGGTTCACGTAGCATTCGGGTCTCCTGCGTAACTTTTTGGAGTAGAATCGGAAGCTCCATGTTAGTTCAGTTGTTGAACGAAAACTTGTTCCCCAGATTGTACTTTTAAAGTATTCCATCAGAAGATTGCTCAGAAGGGAGTTTACCTGTTGCCAGCATGCTTGGTGTTTTTCTTCTTAGCCTCTGTAACGTGCTGCTGTGCAGGGCGGCCCACGTCCAGAGCAGCGGCACAGAGCGGATGGAGGTGGCTGCGCGGCTGCCGCAGCCTGTGAGCGAGGCCGCCCGGAGAGCGCCGCTGCCACGTGCAGGGTGCCAGATGACGTCAGCGCCCAGCAGGGGCGTGAATCTGCGGCTGCTGGTATCGTGGGGGGCCCAGACCCTCCTTCTGAGCCCTGTTCATTTGGTATTTTTATCATGAGTTTGGATTTAAAAATAGGCTTACTAAGTTTGTGGGTGATACAAAGCTGGAAAGGAGAGCAAATAAATTGGTTGACAAATTCGGCATCCAAAATTACCTTCATGGACCAAATCCAGCAAGATGAAATTGAAGTGGGAGAAGTGTCTCTTGTAGGTTGCATGTAAATATAGGATTAAGAGAGCTGACTATAAAAAGCTGCCCTTGCTAGTAGAAGAGGAGGGATTTAGTAATTAGTAATCCTGGTTGGCATCAGCACGTGGTGAGGCCACCCAAAGGCTAGTGCTTAAAGTTTGGATTAACAGGGTATGGCATCCAAGAACAGGTATCGATTACTTTTGGTTGACTTTCCACTGATGAGTATGATGGTTGTTTTGAGTGACACATTCGTTGGGACATTAATAAACTGAGGGCCTTAGGGGAGAGAGACCATGTGATCGAGCATTTGGGGCAAGGTGGAGAGAATGGAATTGGTTCTGGTTTGGAATGGGGAAGACCCTGGGGGTCCTCACAGCAGTGTGTGATGAGCTGTTCATCTGGAATTTGCCGAAGAGGACACATTGGGCAGTTTGAACTTCCTTTTCGTTTTGAGGTTCTGTGTTTTGGTGGCTTTTTTTTAAAGATTTATTTATTTGAGAGAGAGCACGTGCGCATTAGCGGGAGGGGCAGAGGGAGAGGGTGAGAGAATCTCAAGCCAACTCCACGCTGAGTGTGGAGCCTGACATGGGGCTCTGTCTCACGACCTTGAGATCATAACCCGAGCTTAAACCAAGAGGCAGACCTTAAGTGACTGTGCCCCCAGGTGCCTCTGCTGATGTATTTTTTAATGGCACCTAGTTTGGGGGGAAGCTCTGTCTAACGCACAAAGATAAACGAAGAAGAACGCATGTATAAGTAAGGCCGGACCGCGCGGTCCGGGTTGTAGCCGTCCTTCGCGGCCGGGAGTTGTGGAGGGAGGCGGACTTGGACGGGATTCTGTAGGTGGGAGCTGGGCCTGGAGAGCCACCAGGGCAGCACGCAGGAGGCAGAGGCACCTAGAGCTGGTTCTCTCGTAGGAGCTGAGACTTGTGATCTGTAAGAACATAGGAAGTGTGCCCAGACATGTCAGCTTTTTAAAAATCCAGTTGTTTTCTTATTGTTGAGTTTTAAGAGTTATATTGTAGATTTTGATCCTTTCTCAAATGTGTTTTCTGCACATATTTTCTCCCCGGCTGTGGCTTCTGATTCTCCTATTATTTTCTTCTGTAGAGCAGAAGTTTTAAAATTTAATGAAGTCCAGGTTAGACCAGTAGACTGTACTCATGGGGGTGTAATCCTGAGCTTTCTGTTTTATCCCGTTGATCAGTTTGTTTACTCTCTCCACCGACATCGCACTGTCTTATTTGAGAGAGAGAGAGAGAGAGCAAGCACGTGAGCACAGGGGGAGAGTGGGAGGGAGAAGCAGACTCCCTGCTGAGTAGAGAGCCTGATGTGGGGGTTGATCCCAGGACCCTGAGATCACAACCTGAGCTGAAGGCAGACACCAGCCACTGAGCCACCCAGGCGTTCCAACACCACACTGTCTTGATTACTTAGCTTCATAGTAAGTTTTGAAGTCAGGTAGGTCAGTCTTCCAACTTTGTTCTTCTTCGATATTGTGTGGGTTATTTGGGGTCTTTTAATTCTCTATATAAACTTTAGAATCCATTCGTCCATACCCATAAAACAGTTTGGTGGGATTATGGTTGAGATTGCATGAATCCATAGATTAAGTTGGGAAGAACTGACATCTTGACAATACCATATCTTCTATACGTGAACATGGGTTATCCCTCCATGTAGTTCTTTGATTTTTGTCCATCATAGTTTTGTAGTTTTTCCCAAATAGATCTTGTACATATTGTTAGATTTATGCTCAGTATTTCATGTTGGGGGTGTTAATATAGTCTTGTTTTTAATTTCAAATTTCAGTTGTTCATTGCTGGTATGTAGGAAAGCAATTTTGTATATTAATCTTGGTGCCTACAACCTTGCTATAATCACTTACTAGTTCCAGGAGTTTTTTGGTCAGTTCTTACAAATTTTATACATAGATCATGTTAGTTGCAAACAAAGACAGTTTTATATCTTCCTTCCCAATATTTATACCTCTTATTTCCTTTTCCTCCCTTATTGCTTTAGCAAGGATTTCTATGACAGTGTTGAAAGGGGTGGCGAGAGGTGACATCCCTGCCCTGTACCTGATCTTAGTGGGAAAGCTTTCAATTTCTCATTATTGAGTATGATATTAATCGTAGGTTTTTTGTAGATCTTTATCAAGTTCAGAATATTCCCTTCTATTCCTAGTTTACTGAGAGAGTTTATGGTGAAGAGGTGTTAGATTTTGACAGATGCTTTTTCTGCATCTATTGGTATGATCATGTGACTTTTCTTTCTTAGTCTTTTAATGCGATGGGTTATATTAGTTGATTTTAGAATGTGGAACCAGCCTTGCATACCTGGGATAAATCCCACTTGGTCATAGTGTGTAATTCTTTTTATATCTTTTTGGATTCGATTTGTTAATATTGAGGATTTTTGCACATATGTTTCTGAGAGATACTGGTCTGTAGTCTTTTTTTGTAATGTCTTTATTTGGTTTTGGTATTAGGGTAATGCTGGATAGACGATAGAAGCTGTGCTCTGAAAGAGATGATAGAAGATTGGTATCATTTTTTTCCTTAAATGTTTGGTAGAATTCACCGTGAACCCCTATGCACCTGGTGCTTTCTGTTTTGGAAGATTATCAGTTATTAATTCAGTATCTCTAATAGATGTCAGCCTATTCAGATTGTCCTCTTCTTGTGTGGATTTTGGTAAATTATGTCTTTTAAGGAATTGATCCACTTTATCCAGGTTATCAAATTTGTGGGCATTGAGTTGTTTATAGTATTGGTTTGTTGTTTTTTTTTTTATCTTTTTAATTTCTATAGAATCTTTAGTGATGTTCCCTCTTTCATTTTTGATATTAGTAATTTGTGTTCTCTTTTTTTTCTCTTTTTAAAGATTTTATTTATTTGACAGAGAGAGACAGCGAGAGATGGAACACAAACAGGGGGAGTGGCTCAAGAGGGAGAAGCAGGCTTCTCGCAGAGCGGAGAGCTAATGCGGGGCTCGATCCCAGGAGCCCGGGATCATGACCTGGGCCGAAGGCAGACGCTTAACAGCTGAGCCACCCACGCGCCCTGTGTTCTCTTTTTTTTTTGAGCTTGCCTAGAGGCTTATTGAATCAGCTTTTGGCTTTGTTGTTCTCTATTTTCTTTTTTTTTTTTTTTTTTTTTAAAGATTTTATTTATTTGAGAGAGAGAGAATGAGAGATAGAGAGCACGAGAGGGAGGAGGGTCAGAGGGAGAAGCAGACTCCCTGCTCAGCAGGGAGCCCGATGTGGGACTCGATCCCGGGACTCCAGGATCATGGCCTGAGCCGAAGGCAGTCGCCCAACAACTGAGCCACCCAGGTGCCCATGTTGTTCTCTATTTTCCAAATATTTCAAAATTTTCCAAAGTTTTCAACAATACTAATTTCTGCTCTCATTCTTTTCTTCTGCTTATTTTGGGTTTAGTTTCCTCTCCTTTTTCAAGTTTCCTAAGGTAGAAATTAGATTACTGACTTTAGATCTTTTTTCTTTTTTAATATGTGCATTCAGTCCTACAAATTTCCTTCTAAGCGCTTGCTTTCACTGCATCCCACAAATTTTGATAAATTGTGTTTTCATTTTCATTTAGTTAAAAATATTTTAAATTTTCTCCTATTTAGGGACTCCTGGGTGGCTCAGTTGGTTAAGCATCTGCCTTTGGCTCAGGTCATGATCAGGGTCCTGAGATTGAGTCCCTCATTGAGCTCCTTGCTCAGCAGGGAGCCTGCTTCTCCCTCTGCCTGCCACTCCCCCCCCCCCCCCGCTTGTGCTCGTTCTCTCTCTCTCTCTCTGACAAATAAAATAAAATCTTTAAAAAAACTTCTATTTTTTCTTTGACCCACATGTTATTTATAAGGGTGTTGTTTTAATCTCTGTGTATTTGGGGATTTCCCAGCTATCTTTCTGTTATTGATTTCTAGTTTAATCCTACTGTGGTCTAAAAGCAGACATTGTATGATTTCTCTTTTTTTTCAACTCGCTGTGGTGTGTTTTGTGGCCCAGAACGTGGTCTATCATGGTGAACATTCTAGGTGAGCTTGAGAAGAACGTATTCTGCCTATTGTTGGATGAAGTGGTCTGTGAATGTCCGTTATATTCTGTTGATAGATGGTGGTGTTGAGTTCAGCTCTGTCCTTGCTGATTTCTGCTGCTGTGTCTGTCCATTTTTGAGAGAGGGGCGTTGAATTTTCCAACTGTGACAGCAGATAAGTCTGTTTCTCCTTGCCTTTCTGTTAGTTTTTGCCTCATATAGTTTGACATTCTGTTGTTGGGTTTGTACATGTTAAGAACTGTTACGTCTCGTCTCTTCGGAGAGCTGATCCTTGCATACTTAGGTAATGCCCACCTAAATCCCTTGTAACTTTCCTTGCTTTAAAGTCAGCTCTCTCTGAAATGTAGTTACTCTTAGTTTTCTTTGATTAGTTGTCCGCATGGTATATCTTCTCCATGTGTCTACTTTTTGTCTGTATACTTTTTATCTACTTTTATGTTTAAAGTGGGTTACTTGTAGACAACACATAGCTGGGTCTTGTGTTTTATCTACTCTGATGATCTCTGTCATTTAAATGGTGCATTTAGACCATTAACGTTCAAAGTGATTATTGATATACTGGATTATCTACTGTATTTGTTACTGTATTCTGTTTGTTGCTCTTGTCCTTTGTTCCTCTGTTTGTCTTTGACTCTTTTTGGTGGTTTTTTATGATTTGAATTGAGCATGTTGTAGGATTCCACTCTTCTCCTTTCTTAGCATATCAGTTATACCAATGTTTTTACTGTTTTTGGTGGCTGCCCTACGATTGGCAGTGTACGTTTACAACTAATCCAGGTCCACCTTCAGGTAACACTGTACCACTTCATGAGTTGTGTGGATACGTTGAAAGAGCAAAATAATCTTCATTCCTTCCCTTGGCCCTGTATCATTGCTGTCTTTTCTCTCACTGATAGGAACAAGCTTACGAACGTGTGTATAGACGCCCACAGTCACATGCATCGCTGCTTCTGTCACTGGGAACAAACTGTTATTTGTTAGATGGGTTAAGAGTAAGAAAAAAGCTTTTATTTTACCTTCACTTTATTCCTTCTTCAGTTCTTTTCCTTCCTTTATGTAGACCCAAGTTACTGACCCAAATCTCTCTCTTTCTCTCTCTCTCTCATTTCTTGTGAGGCAGGTCTATTGGCAACCAAGTCCATTAATTTTGGTTTGTCGGAGAAAGTCTTATTTCTCCTTCACTTCGGAAGGGTACTTCCGCAGAGCACAGAGTTGTGTGTTGCTGATGTTTTTCTCCCACCACTGTAAATACTTCATTCCACTCTCCTCTTGCTGGCACGGTTTCTGAGCAAGAGTTGGATTTGATTCTCATCTTTGTTTCTCTGTAGGTAAGGTGTTATTTTTCCCGTGGCTGCTTTCAGGATTTTTCCTTTATCTTTGCTTTTCTGTCATTTGAAAATAACAGGCCTCGGTATCCTTTCTTGGCATGTAGCCCGCTTAGTGTCCGCTGACCATCCTGCATCGGAGGTTTGATGTCAGAGTTCAGTTTGGGGAAATTCTCGTCGTTTCGTGTTTTTCTTCTCTTCCTCTGTTTTCTCCTTCTGGCGAGCCCACTGTGCTTCTCTACACCTTTAGCATAATTGTCCCCCAGTCCTCGGATGTTGTTTTTATTTTTTCCCGGTCTTGGTTCTCCTTGGTTTTGGGTTTTCAAGCTTTTCGTTGCTGCATCCTCTGGCTCGGGGGTTCTCAACCACATCGGCCTGCTCGTGACCCCGTCCGAGCCATTCTGGGCAGTCTGCGTTTCTGTTAGTGGTTTGATCTCTTGTATTTCTTTCTGGTTCTTTCTTAGGATTTCTGTCTCGCCGCTTTCATTGTCCATCTGTCCTTGCATGCTGTCTGCTTTATCCGTTGCAGCCCTTAGCGTAGTCATCACAGTTGTTTTAAATTCCCGGTCTTGTGGTTCCAGCACCCCTGCCTATCTGGTTCTGGTGCTTGCTCTGAACCCTCAGACTGTGTTTTTTGCCTTTCCGGGTGCCTTGTAAGTGTCCCCTCGCTAGCAGGATGTGATGTACCAGGTAGGAGGAAGTGCCGTAAATAGGCCTTCGGGAGTGTGGTGGTGAGGTGTGTGAGGAGGGGAGGCGTGCGCTTGTCCTGTGAGGAGGTTTCAGGTCTTTATTGAGCCTGTGCCTCAGACTGGGAACTTCCCAAGTGCCTCTCAGTTTCTTTCCTCCCCTTCGTAGGTGGGCCAGCATGCCCAGAGGGAGCTGGAGTTGGGCATTTCTCTTCTTTGGGTCAGGTTGGCTCTGATACTGCTCCAGCACACAGTGGGCTCTGGTTAGCTAGTTTCCCCTGAGGGAACAGAATGTAAAGAGGAACAGAATGCTCAGGCGCTTTTCAGAATGGTTCCTTCTCCCCTCCCTGCCTCTGCCAGAAGCACGAGGGAATTTTTCTGTGATACTTACTGTGGGAATGCATTTGAGCCCCTCGGGTAAATCTCATGGCATGGTGAGGGCCCTGGAGTGACCGGGTCCCCCTGGAGTGTTCCACTCTGAGTGTGGCTGCACTGAGCCTCCAGCAGTCCGTCCAGTTCAGGTTTTCCTGGCAGTGTCTGCTCGTGAGCCTCTGCTTCTGGAAGCGTGACTCCTGTATTCACCTGTCTTTACTTTGGGGCCAGCAGTTTGACCTGTGTGGGATCCAAGAAGAGTTGTTGACTTTCAATCTGTTCAACTTTTCTACTTGTTGGGACAGAGTTGTGACTTCCAAGTCCCTTTTATGCCAGACCAGAACTCAAGAGTCCCTTCTGTTATTTATTGCCATGTATTTTAATATCAGGTTTAATGCGATAAAAATCACATTCAGTAAAATGACTACCTTTTAGCTGGACAGTTAGAGAGGAGTTTCGGCTAATACAGAGACCTGTCTAACCACTGCCATACTTGGGACAGACGAGGTGTCTGTCACTCCAAAGTTCTCTCCTGCTCACTTGCTGTCAGTCCTCTTGTAATCTTTGGCCCTAGGCAGCTACACTCATCACCATAGGTTGATTTTGCCTTTTTAAGAATCTCCTAGAAGTGGAATCCTACAGTACGTGCTCTTCTGGTGCCTGCTTTTGCTAGTGTGATGTCTTTGAGACCTGTCCGTATTGTGTGTAGCAGGAGACAGCCCCCTTTTGTTGCCGACAAGTATTCCATTGTATGAACGTGCTGCACTAGTCATTCACTCGTGGAGGCATCTCTTGGCTGCTTTTGGTTTTTGACAGTTCTGAATCAAGCTTCTCTCAATGTATGTATGTAGGTCTTTGTATGCACTTGTGTTTTCATATCTGAGTAAGGATCTGGCATCCCATTGCCAGGTTGTGTGCCAAGTGCATTTCACGGTGTAAGGAACGGTCGCAGTGGCCATGCCATCTTACACCTGCCCCCGTGCTGTGTGAGGGAGCCAGCTCTCGGTTCGTGCTTCCTGAGGACTTGATCCTGTCATTGGGTTTTGGCCGCTAGTGGCCTGTGGTAGGGAGCACACTGTGCTCTCAGCTTGTTCACCGAACAACTGATGATGGAGGGAGGTGACCATCTCTTGCTGTTTTTGTTGGCCATTTGTGTGTGTTTTCTTTCCTGTTTTTATTCAGCCTTCTGTTCAAATCTTTTGCCTATAATTTTATTGGATTTATTTTACTTGTAAGATACAGGAGTTCTTCTATGTATTCTGAGTGCAAGTCATTGGTTAGATGAGTGTTTGCAGAAATCTCCCCCCCCTTTCCATCTCCTGCTGTTTTATTCTGTGATGGTTTATTTTGAAGAGCTGAGGTTTTCTGTTTTAATGGAGTCCAGTTTCTGTATCTAAGTCCCTGCTTGCTCTCAGAGGTCTTTACTCCAAGGTCATGGAAACTGTCTCCTATTTGATTCTCCATGTTTACAGCAGCTAGCTAGACTCAGGATGGTCTGGGTTACTTGTGGTCAAGTTAAATGGTACTCAGTAGGTGCTTATGAAACCAAAATTGGTGTAAAAAGTAGTCTTTTTTTTTTTTTTCCTTCATTTCAGATCAACAGGAGGCCCTTCAGGTCGGAGTGGACATCGGATGGTAGCCTGGAAGAGACAGTTAATCCTTTTTGGTGGCTTCCATGAGAGTACAAGGTTGGTACCAATAGCAGGACATCTTTCTTTCCTGAAACAGTAAGGAGTGGACTTTTTGTAGGAAGAGCCATTCTGAATACACATGAAAGATGCTGCCCATCCCTAGAACCAGAGCCAGCTTTGTGCATGGATATGCAGCTGAGGCAACTCCACAGGGCCCCGTGCTCTGCTGTCAGTGTCTTGAAATTCTTAATAGTTACTGAACAATGGGCTCTGCATTTTTATTTTACACCGAAACCTGCAAATGATATGGCCAGTCCTATGTAACACAGGATTCTCCACCGTTAGCCTGGTACAGCATCCCCCGGAGGGCTTATTGAAAGTCTGGTTGGCAAGCCCCACCCTCTGGTTTCTGACTCAATAGGCCTGGGGCGGGATCTGAGAATCTGCATTTCTGCAAACTTAGAGGTGATGCTGCTGCTGCTGGCCAGGGGACCCCACTCTGAGAGCCTCTGGCCTAAAATAACTTCGAAGGGGCGCCTGGGTGGCTCAGTCGTTAAGCGTCTGCCTTCGGCTCAGGTCATGATCCCAGGGTGCTGGGATCGAGCCCCGCATCGGGCTCCCTGCTCGGCAGGAAGCCTGCTTCTCCCTCTCCCACGCCCCCTGCTTGTGTTCCCTCTCTCGCTGTGTCTCTCTGTCAAATAAATAAATAAAATCTTAAAAAAAAATAAATAAAATAACTTTGAACTTCTCAGTGCTGGGGAATGCAGCGAGAGCAGTGATGTCTGAGGAGGGGCCTGCCGTGTGCCCACGTGTGGCCGCCTTCGCATGAGCTGCCGTGATCGTGTGCTCCGTGTGTGCTCACGCCAGGCCAGGCTCACCGGCTTTCCGGTTGTCGGGAGCCTGTCGTCCACACCATAGCCTCTTGGAGGTCCCGAGTTCAGTCCCAAGAAACAGGACGTGTGGTGACGGGTCTGTGTTCCTGTCATCATCGTCCTGCAGGGCTGGGTTGTGTAACGCGACAAGGCTGTCCTGCCTGGCGAAGGCCCGCGTGTTGTGCTTTGCCTCTGACCAGGCCCCACGTGGAGGAGGGGGGTGGGCGCGCGTCTCTCCCAGTGGCCCATGTTCTGTGCTTCCCTCTCCGCACCCCTTAAGGAATAGCAGAGGCATCAATACACGAACTGTCATGGTACCTCTCACATTTCTGTCACATGATTTTTTTCTGATGATGACTGGCTTCTAAATCAGTCGTCGTGCATGGATGTGAAGGAGGAGGCCCACGGTAGGAGTCTTGCTGTGTTTCATACCCCCCATTACCCTGGTCTTAGTTGAGGTGTGGTGGTGTAGATTTGGCTCAGTTAAAGCTGCAGTTTGTCTTCATGAATTAAAGATGTTTTATTAATTGAGAAAAGGGGATATAAATTCTTAAATACTCTTGGGGATTTTAAAAGCATAATTCAGTTCAACTTAAACAGGAATGATTTTTGTGTCCTTAAATGTGTAACATGGGTGTAATAATGCTTTAATGTTGAGTCTCAAAGACCGTCCTGTTGGTAGAGCAGGTTGTGGTCCCACGTCATAGATGAGGAAACCAGGCTCCCTAGTGCCTAGAGGAGTGTGGCCTCCACAGAAGATTGCTCATTTTCGGGCAGCCCACCCTCCCACCCTGCAGGTGTGCAGCGGGTTATTGCCGTATCAGATGAGAGAGCCCGGCTGTTTGTAAAAGCTTATACCTAAGGGATTGTCATTTATTATTTATTCTGGACACTTTTAAAACTAGGAATTATTTGTCACACACGGGGATTCGTGAGTGTGCTGGTACATTAATTCACTGCTTGTGTACACGATGGTGGGGCCAACACAGGCCCTTCCCCTGGGAGCTCACAGGTTAGAAAGTGGATCAAGGTTTATAATGGTTGTAATCTGCAACTTTTTCAAAATCAGAACTATTTTCAAAACTGTTAATCATCTGTTACCTTGCTCAGAGTTACTGTTTATAAAGTATTTAAACACATAGGAGAAACGGTGGTAGTAGAGCTACCTGTGCAGTCAGCTTCCCTGTGAGACAAGTTAGTCTGACTTGTGAAAACCAGGGAACAGTTGATATTTATGTTATTTATGTGTAGAACCGCACTTTTTTTTTAATATCTTATTTATTTGAGAGAGAAAGAAAGCACGAGCAGGAGCAGAGAGAGAAGCAGGCTCCCCTTTGAGCAGGGAGCCTGACATGGGGCCCAATCCCAAGACACTGGGACCATGACCTGAGCCAAAGGCAGATGCCCAACCAACTGAGCCACTAGCGCCCCTAGAATAGAATTTTTTACTGAAAATCTGCAGGGTGAAATCTGAGGAAACAGTAGAATCTAGTAATGCCTTCTCAACTCTGAGCCTTCGTGTTCTCTGTTCACGTATGAAAAGCCGTCCTACAGAAGGTGTGTTTCCGTGGGTGCCGGTCAGGAGGGGCACCTGCCAGGTGGCATCCTGTGCCCCGTGCTCTATGTTGGCAGAGGACCCTGGCCTCTGGCCAGCGCTCCTCTCCTGGCGGCCTTTCCACACGCTGGCTGCGGGGCGCCCCACTCGGGCTCAGACCGTGGGATGGCTTCTCACTTCAGGCCTGACTGTCTGTTCTGAATACCTGGAGGGCACCTCTTACTCTTCTCATGTCATTCTGACCTGAAGCCCCTTGGCTTTGCCTGTGACTGTCCATGACATTACATCAGAACACTGCATCCTCGAGCCGCTGCTTTCCCACGCACAGGCTCCTTCTCAAGGCTCCTTCTGCAGTTGAGTCCTTGGCCACTTCAGTCCCAGAGCACTAGGCAGGGCCCTCTTGCTGCTGCCGGGCTGCTGGGCCCCCGGGACGGGCCTCTAGGCACACCGGTTTCAGGAATGCTCAGCCCAGCTCAGGGTCTCCTCCCAGCCCTAGCCCAACTCTTAAGTGTCTGAGTATTCACCTGGCCCTGTAATTCATGATTTAAAATTACACGCGTGGAAACCTAATGTAACGATTTGCAAGATTGTGATTTTGTAAACTTTGTCAGGAGGTATGGTATAACTTTCAGACTAAAAAGGCTTTCAGATCCAGGCAAATTACTGTATTCTTTAAGCTAGCATTATCTCTAGTTTCCAGATGCAAACTCACATATGCCCGCGGTCCCTTCATGTGGATTTAAACTTTTTTTTTTCTTTTTTTTAATTCGACAGAGAGAGAGACACAGCGAGAGAGGGAACACAAGCAGGGGGAGTGGGAGAGGGAGAAAGAGGCTTCCCGATGAGCAGGGAGCCCGATGCGGGGCTCAATCCCAGGACCCCGGGATCATGACCTGAGCTGAAGGCAGACACTTAACAACTGAGCCACCCCCCGGTGCCCCATGTGGATTTAAACTTTAATGAAACCAATAACTTACTACAAATGGCAGAAAATTTACCTTTAATTTGAAATCAGGTTCACTTTTTAATGTCCCCACCTCCTCGTTTGTGTCCCTGTGTTATAACCAGAGATTACATCTACTACAATGATGTGTACGCCTTTAACCTGGACACGTTCGTTTGGAGCAGACTAGCCCCATTAGGGGCTGGGCCCACACCTCGGTCAGGCTGCCAGATGTCCGTCACCCCCCAGGGCAGCATTGTCATCTATGGGGGCTACTCAAAACAGGTAAGACGCGGCTGACAGGGAACCAGGAGCTCCTCCTCTCTGTTGCCTTTTTCACCAGGAATGGAACTTCCAAATAGGATTGCGAATTGGTTTAATAGAAACACTTTCTATTGAAGTAGAGATGGATGTCGTGTTCATCTGTTCCCCTGTGAATATATTAAGATTTTTTTCATCCACATTAAGCCATATTATGTTGTAACCCATATGGCCCGAACATGCTGCAGTGTGAGTAATTCTGTATTGGGGGGAGCATGCTCTTGATGCCTAAGCCACAGACACCAGGCACTACATACAGTGTTTGATTATAGTAGAGGCTGTCATTGCTGTGAGCGGTGCAGACACGCTGGAGTGAGTGTGTGACGTCCTGGCTCTGGTTGTGTCCCCCACACAGGGTGCCCTGCACAGTGTCGGCAGCCCATAAGCAGTCCCTCACCAGCTTGCATGCGCCTGTGAGCCCCAGAGAGATGAGGTGGCGTCTCACCACAGGCTTTTTCTTAGCCTTCATAGTTTGAAAATTTCTCCAACATAGAGTGACTTACAAGCACTTAACGTCCCCCCACCCAGACCCTTCTGTAGTTAGCGTTCTGCTGTCCACACTTCTTCATGTAGCTGTTCACATCATCCACCCATCATCTTTCTGGGCGTATTTTAGAGAAAAGTCCAGATATTGGTCACTTCCCCCCTGAATACTGGAGCATGCATACCAGCATGTAGAGTTTAGCATTCAAGTGGTTTTTTTGTTTTTAACTTTATTTATTTTACATCCTCTCTGCACCTATCAGGGGGCTCAAACTCCTGACCCTGAGCTCAAGAGTCACATGCTGCTCTGGCTGAGCCAGCCAGACACTCCTCAACATTCCATTTTTAATGTACAGTTTCTCTGCAGTGACGTGCACACATTTTAAGTGTGTACCTGCTGGTTGTGACAGATGCATGTGTGTGGGTGCTCGGAAGCCCTCATCTGCCATGCCCTTCCCCCACCTGGAGGCAGGTGCCAGTCTCTGCTTTGTCCCACCTTGTCCTCAGCGTGCTTGTTCTAGGACTTGTGACAGATGTGCTCGGTGGAGGAAGGTGTCCTTCCTTCAATGTGCTTTTGCGATCTGACCACGTTGCACGTTTTAGTTGCTTGCTTCTTCGTGCCGAGCAGTATTCCACTGTGACACAAAGTTTCTCAGTTCTTTATTGGTGGACACCAGGCTGTTTCCGGTTTTTGACCCTTGTGAACAAAGCTGCTGTGAGTGTTCTGTGCAGGTCACTGTGTGGCTCTACCTTCTGGTTTCTCGGGCAGATGCTCAGGAAGGGGCTGCTTGGGTTACAGGTGCGGCATGTCTCAGTCCTTCCTGCACTGGTTGCCCACACCCTCGCCAACCCTTGATGCCACCAGTCTTTTTTATTCTCGGCCATTCTGGGCGGATGTGTGGTGTCTCATTGTGGTTTTAAATGTCATTTCCCACATATGGAATGGGCCCTCTGACTTGGGGGGCCGAGCAGGTCGCCTCTTGGTGGTTGGGGTGACGCAGGCAAGGAGTCCGTCCTGCCCTGGCAGAGTGTCCCGCTTCCACCTTCTTCCCACCCCTTTCACCCTAGTGAGCCATGGCCCTACCGCTCAGGAAGTGGTCAGCCTTTGTTCTGGAAAGAGAACATTGATTGGTTTTCTGGCCTTAGCTAGATGTTTGATAGATGGGAGGGCCTGAGAAACAGGTTGCTTTGGCCACAAGCTTGTGCCCACATCTTGTGCTTCATAGAGTGCACCAGACGGGATATAGAAGGGAGCCTTGTGATGCTCACGCCACTTTAAAGAGGATATTTAATCAGAATAGTGTCTCTTCTCAACAACTGCTCTTCTCCAACTAGGAACACCGGCTAGGGGTGTGGACACGCTGGGTCCACTTCCCTCAGTGACCACTTGCTCCAGGCCTTTGGCGTTTGAATCACAGTGAAGAGCTTGTCTGTTTGGATCCATGGGGGATTTATCCCAGTCAGGGCAAGGTGGGAGTTAGGGCTGCTATGGAATATTAGGGTGTTAGTCTAAGTGGGTGATGGGCTGCCTGAGTCCTGACTGGAACCCACTTCACGGTCCTGGAGCCTGGACTTGCGGAGTGCTCCTTCTTGCCCAGTGTCCCCGCCTAGGGCAGGTGTGGTTGGGCACCATGGCAGTGAGCTGACAGCCGCCAAACACGGCATCGAGTGCAGATGCCTTGGAAGTGGCCGGGGGGCGGCCTGCAGAGCAGGGTCTGAACTTGTGAGGTGTGGGAGAGACGGCCTCTTGGTGGTTTCGTGTATCACAGATGGTCCACCTGGGCACCTCAGCTGTCCCTTGCCAGGTGTTGAAAGCTTGCTGCTGTTGTGAATCCAAGGGAACCAGGATGAAATTGTGCTAACTTTATAAAAGGACCTCCCGTTGCCAAGATGCTGAGGTGGCTGGTTGGCAATGCTGGCTGCTTTGAGAGAGGGGGCAGGGCCGTCTGCACCTTTTGGACTTGTGAGCCCGGCATTCATGGCTTGTCTTAAAGTAGCTCCTCTTTGCCTTTGGGGAGGACGTCTCATGCACATGGGGTAGTTTCTGTGGGTGGTTCCGTGCTGGTTCTCAGCCATCAGGACAGGAGCGACGAGGCCATGGGCCTCCCTGCCCTGCCCCGCCTCACCCGCTCCCCAGGAGCTGCAGGAGCACCTTCTCCCAGTGGCATGTGGCATCTTCCTTTGTCCCCGCAGGCCCTGGTTGGGATGTGCTGAGGAGGGTGCTTTCACTGGCCCTGGGAACATAGGTTCCTTGAAGGTGCTTCTCCCACGTGGTCCTTTTCATGTTTGACTTTCAACCAGGTTACAGCCACTCTGTCTGGAGCCTCTCCCCACCCTCTGGGGACAAACTGGGGAAGGCCCCAGAGAGTGGACAGTTGACAAACAAAGGGTCCTCAGAGCGCAGCAGCGCAGGGCCCTCCCTTGCTCGTCTCAGAGCCGTTGCCGCCCCTTATAGGGTCAGATTGCCCTGAAACTGGGGTGGCCCAGGAGGTTGAATCTCCACATCTGAGGCTGAGGGAGCTAGAGCTGCTGATTTGAAGACCCGAGTGCAGGGTGTGAGTGCAGTGTGAGGAGGTGCCTGGGTTTCAGGCACACTCTGAGTCGTTTTGGAGATAGTTGTGTTGTTTTGCAGTGTAATGTTGTAACGCTTGATACACGGCTCTGTCCGAAAGTGTCTTTGGATTCCATGGATTCCATTAGTACTGCAGTGGACAGAAACGTGTGAGCGGGGGAATACATTCTTTGTAAAATGCACCTAGTTTCAGCCTCTTACACAAGTGCCCCTCCCTAGAGAGAGGCTGAGGCACTGTACGGAACGTCACACTGCCGAGGCGGGAGTTCAGCGTCTCCCAAGGCTTGTGCAGACTTGCTTCCTGCACCAGGCCTGTTGAATCTCGTGGGAAGCCTGGCCGTGCCCTTTAAAGGCAGTGGCACAACAACAGCATTACGCAGGTAGCTTCCTGTGGGTCCCTGTGAGGACCACAGACTGGATTTTGGGCAAGTCCCTGCACTTCAAGAAAAGAAACTGCTGTACAGGAGGAGTTAGTGAGCTGGTGGGGCGGGCAGCCCTGGCACCAGTGAGCTCTGGTCCGAAGGGCTGCCCGTCCCCGTCCAGCCAGAGCCCTGGTCCACGCACTGGCCGGCACCAGGCTGTGGCCCTGGGCTTGTGGCATCGCCCTTCTCGGGAAGGCTTCTGGCTCGTGGGCCTTGAGAGGAGGTGTTTAATTGGTACAGCATAGAAGAGCCCCCTTAACTAGTAGGCTCTGGCCGCTGCCACAGCACGCAGGTCAGCAGGTGCAGCGACGCGGGGGCTGCAGCTCAGCTGTAACTTATGTCTCTAGCAACAGAGCGGTCACTGAACTCGTTCCAGGTCCCGCCAGCGGGTGGGGCCTCTGGGTGTGAATTCAGTTCCTGCACGTGCTGGGCCTTTTGGTGTGGAAGGGTAGTCCCTCCCGCTGTGCAAACATCTTGTCTGAATAATGTGCAGACATTGCCTCACTTGAATCCTGCAGATGTGTCCAGAAGGAAAACCAGAGAGGCGCAACCCGAGTTTTCATTTCCAGAGATGCAGGCCATTCCCCACTCAGGGCCGATCCTGAACCTCCTGGGCTTTAGGATAGTCAGGTCACATGTCCAGTCTGTGGACAGTTGGATTGTGGCTTTGTTTTCCAAAAGGAGACCGGCTTCTCCCCCCTGTAGTAAAGGCATACCTGTGTTTGAGAGGAAAGGAGGTATGTGTCCGTATTTCCTGATCGTGTGTGTGTGTGTGTGTGTGTGTGTGTGTGTGTCGCTTTGTTTTCCAAAAGGAGACCGGCTTCTCCCCCCTGTAGTAAAGGCATACCTGTGTTTGAGAGGAAAGGAGGTATGTGTCCGTATTTCCTGATCTCGTGTGTGTGTGTGTGTGTGTGTGTGTGTGTGGCGGGGGGGGGTGGTGTGTAGAAGTAACCGCAGCAGTGAGCACTCCTGGTGCCCAGATCGCAGGAGGTATGTGTCCGTATTTCCTGATCTCGTGTGTGTGTGTGTGTGTGTGTGTGTGTGTGTGGCGGGGGGGGGGTGGTGTGTAGAAGTAACCGCAGCAGTGAGCACTCCTGGTGCCCAGATCGCAGTTTCTAACCATGTCTAGTTAGAGGACCTGGGGCTCCTCGGGGAAATGGTGGATTCCAGGCCTGGATCAAAAAAAGTACGGGATGCGGCTGGAGGGTCTTGTGGTTCCCCAACCTAAGGGTGTGCTTATAGGAAACTCACATTACGGGCTGTATCAGACGGACACAGGAGCCACCGAAAGGGTTTCCAGTGGCCAAAGTTCAACGGTTTTAGCAGCAAAGTAAGTAAAGCGGACTGGATTTACAGCCCAGAGTAGAACATAAAAATCTGTGAGTCCATTTGATTATAAGCAAATGATTGAATGACTAAATAAATCAGGGGAAGGGGACAAATCCCTATGCAGAATTCCACATAAATTATGTAGCCAACTCTGCCCTTGAGGGGTGGAGCCTGACTTCCGTTCCGCAACCGGGGCTGTGCACAGTGATGTCCTTCCCCAGAGGACTGTGGAAAGCTACAGACTGGGGCGGGGGAGGGGGAAGGGGGTGACAGCCAGGTGACCAGGATCAGCAGCAGTGGGAAGTCATGGCACCAGCATGTACCCCTGGTGTGCTGCAAGGGAAGGGCACTTTACCCGTGGGGCCCACAGCCCCGTGCAGTGCTGAGAGACAGATCAGACAAATCTCAGGAGACCCAAGATGCAGCACAGCTGAGCAGCGACTTCTCTACTCCTGAGGGGCATCAGAGATGGGGAGTCTGGGCCAATGCAGCTGACCTGACGCTGACGACTCAGGGCTGGGAAACCTTGGTTTCATTGTTGGAGACGCTCAGAAAAGTTTTTAAATGGTAGCACCTGGCTGGCTTGGGCAGCAAGTGTGAATGTGATTTTTGCAGGGAAGTCTGAGCACATGAATTGAAAGATGATGGGGTTGGGGACACACGAGAACTGCGATGGAACTTTATGATGGCCTCGGGGGAGGGCCCCTCCACCTGGAACAGGGTCGCTGCAGAGCCATGGGAGCTCACGACAGTTCTTGTTAGAATGGTCAATTTTTAACATTCAAAATCTATTCTTGGTTAATAAATCATTACTAATATTTTTTTATTATATCTGCTCAATGAGGTCAGAATTGAACGGGTCATAGTTCTGATTTTCTTTGAGGCTCATCCAAACGAAGGCCCCCAGGGCGTCCACCCCAACAGGAAGGCAGACCACAAGCTTGAGGGGGCTGTGCGGGGCGTTGTAGGTGGCGCCTGGCCAGTTCTCACACGACTCCCTGTTCCTTTTGCAGAGAGTCAAGAAAGATGTGGACAGAGGCACCCAGCATTCAGATATGTTCCTGTTGCAGCCTGAGGATGGAAGAGAAGGTACATGCACTGGGTCATGGGGATGGGCCACAGGCTCCTACAGGAAGCAGGGCAGAGACCTGAGAGCCCCTCCTGCTCTGTGGTTGCGGGGCTGGGGGAAGGGAGGGTGGCAGCGAACCCCTGCACACTGTGCTGGAGTCATGGGCAAGTCCTCAACTGAGCAGGCAGGCCAGGTGCTCATGAATAACCCTAAGTGTCTGCACAGCAGGGACAGCCGAGGAGTGATCACCCTCAGGTGTTTGGGACGGCAACCTCAGAGCAAGTGGAAGCCACCGTTTGTCAGCCGTTCCCTGACTTGTTCTCACTCAAGAGCAAGTGGCTGCTGGATGTGGGATTTGGGCATGGTTGTTGTGGGTCAGCGGCCCCCACGTTTGCTTTCTAAAGCTCAGAAAGTCAGGTGGTGGCCGGTGAGACTTGGGATGAGTAGGCTGGGCTAGCTAGACTCAGGTGATCCAGTCTGGTCCTAGGTCTGCTTTGGGACCTGCAGCAAGCCTTTCCACCCACCCCATGAGGCTGTCTGCTGTAGAATGACAGGGCTGCTCCACACAGCACCCTTCCGTCTCTCCCACCCTAACCTCTGTGAAGCCGGGCATTTCTCAGGAAGTCAGCCACGCTGCCCAGTGACCAATAAGGACATCTGCCTTTTCCTCAGTGGGCACCAAGGTTTGGAGTCAAGGAGAAAGCTGCCTGGTGTGCACATCAGGGAGCCGGAGCTGGAACCGGACCCTGAGCCCGTGTGCTCAACGTGTGCACCTGGGCATCAGACCCTCGACCGCCAGCAAGAAGTATATGGTGCGTTGTGAGCTAGGGCCCTCTGGTGTTTTTCCTCCTCTGTTTCCGTACCACATTAACATGCTGGCTGTGAGCAGTAGTCCTCGTGGCCCAGTACTGGGTGCCCCCAGAGTCGCACCTGTGCTCTGTGCTGATGAACAACAGGTGGGCGTGACATGGTACCACGTTGGCCATTTGTTGCTTCTGTTCAGTTTTCCTTAAACGTTCAATAAAAGGACAGTCTCGGTTCTTTTTTCTAGATGTGGTGGGAAGATATCCTCCACGCTTCACCCTAGGTCATGTTTTGAGCGTTACCACGTTCATCAGGCACGTGCTGAGCGAGCGCGCGCGTGTGTCGCCTGCAGGAGAGTCTGCGGTCCTGAGCAGGGCGAGAGCTCACAGCCCGCGCGGAGCAGCGCTCTCGGTTCTGCGGCCCCCCTGCAGGGCCTGGCGCGGCGTGAGGCCCTCCTAGCACTGCGGCCTGCCCACCTCCGTCTCCGCCGGGCCTCAGAGCCAGAGCTGGGGCGTGGTTGGCCCAGGGGCTGTCTGCAGGGCGTGTGGAAACATTACTTAGTGCGCGCAGGACCTTCGGGAGCAGGCTGAGGCTCGGGGGCGTGTTGGACTGTTTCGTTTCTGCCGAGGGCTCAGAATGCCTGAACCTGATGCCCTTTTGCCTGCAGTCCTGTGTTTGCGCTTGTCCCGTCCCCCGGGGTCGGTGATCCTGGGTGAGCCCGTGGCCGGCCCACCCTTACCCTGTGTTCCCGCTCCTCCAGCAGGCAGGTGGGCGTGGACCCGGATTAATCCTGCAGGAGCCAAGCCCACTCCGAGGTCTGGCTTTTCGGTGGCTGTGACCCCAAACCATCAGACGCTGCTCTTCGGGGGAGTGTGTGACGAGGAAGAGGAGGAGAGCCTGGAGGGAGACTTCCTCAATGACCTGCATTTCTATGACGCCACCAGAGGCCGCTGGTTTGCGGGGCAGCTGAAGGTAGAGCCGGGCCCCAAAGTGCGCACCCCGATGCGAGGCTGCACCTGCTTTCCTTCCGCCGTGTCAGCCAGTTCTTCCCCGAGGCTTCAAGCTGCCCGGGCCTCCCCAGTTCCTGTGTGTGTGGGGCCCGTGGGAGCTCTCGGCATCTTTACTGTCGCCGTGGGCAGGGACGCCTGCGTCCCTCCCTGCACTCCACGGCGGCACTATAGGTGGCTGTCCCAGCAGCAGGGTCCCCTTGGGGCTTCAGGTCTAGAGGAGTTGATGGGGTCAGTGGCCCTGATGCCGAAGGAGGTGGCCCATTCTGGTAGAGACCCCACTCCGGTTGCAGAGCCTCTGCGGGAAAACGGGTGGACCGCACTGCGGCCAGTGTCTGGATGCGTGGCCCTCCCTGCCTTTTTCTTGGAGGGGTCACACGCAGGCAGAGGCTCTGTGCCCCCAGGGTGAACCGCAGCAGGTGCTTCACCCCTGTGGCCTAGCCCCTTTGGGGCTCAAGGATGCTGCCTGCTCACTGCTGTCTGCTGCTAAAATGCGTGGCCTTGCTTCTTCTCAACAGGGACCTAAGTCGGACAAGAAGAAACGGAGGAGGGACAAAACAGCAGAGCCCAAAGGCGCTGACCAGCAGGGGCGTGGGGGCGCCGGTGCCCAGGAGCCGCTGGAGGTGCTCAGAGAGGTGGCCACAGAGGACGGGACCGTGGTCACCACTAAACAGATGGTGGCTGCCCCGGGCTCGGCTGGACAGCCCCTCTCTGACGAGGAGGACAGCCCTGACGCCGCCGGCGGCCCCGTGGTGGAGCCGAGCCCCCGCTCGAACGCCATGCTGGCCGTAAAGCATGGGCGGCTCTACCTCTATGGAGGCATGTTTGAGGCAGGTGACCGCCAGGTCACCCTCAGTGACCTGTACTGCCTAGATCTCCACAAGATGCAGGAGTGGACGGTCTTGGTGGAGATGGATCCAGGTGAGCTGGGGTGGAGGTACGCTCCTCCTCAGGTTGGCGCGGGAACCCCGTCAAAGCGTCTCTGTCACATCTGCCTGCAAGCAGGCGCCCCCTCAGATCTGCCCTGTGCCGCTGAGCCCGTGCTGGGCGAGGGGCCACGTCCTCTGTATTTCCATCCCTGCTCTGGGAGCGGAGGTGGGTGGGCTGCCTGCTCCAGCACTCCGATGAGCCTTAGACCTGTCCTGGTGCTGCTCAGAGGGGCGTTGTACAGAACAGCTCTCACAGAGCCCCTCGTCCGGGGACAGCCGCCTCTGAGCAAGTGAGGGCGGGGCCGGCCCAGGACCTGGGGGCACCTCCAGGCCTCCTCTGCTCTGGTCCAGACTGCTCCGTCCCTCGCTTCCGTGTCCTACCCCGGCAGCTGCTGAACACAGGCCACCGCTCCTTTCTTTAAGCCCAGAGACTAGAAACAAAGTTAAAATCCACACTTTTGCGGAAAGTTCCTCTGTGGCCGGTGCGAGACTCCTGTCTTGCAGCGAGACCAGGCTAGAGCTGGGGAGCAGGAGAGAACTCTGCGTGGGTCTCGTGTCTTTGCCCGTCAGTGTCTTTCACCCCACCTCCGCCCGGAGACCGAGAGAAAACGCGTTTCCTCAGAGCGTGCGGTGGTGCCGGGGCTCGGGCCGCTTCCGCACCGAGAGTCTTGTGAGGGCGCTGCCCCGCCGCGTGGAAACTTGGAATGTGCACTTTTGCTTTAAAGGAACTCAGGAGTGGCTGGAGGAGACGGACTCCGGAGAGAGCAGTGAGGAGGGCGAGGGCGCCGAGGGCGGGGCCGGCGCCGAGGACAGCGGCGGGGAGGCCGGGGGTGAGTGTGGCACACGTGCCGGGGAGGGGTGGCAGGGGGTCACTGGGCTCCCAGAGTCCTAAGTTTTACTGGTAATGAGAGACTTGAATGCTTTCCTGAGGTTTTATTAAAATTTGGTTTTGCTTTGTAGATGGGCTCTCAAGGCAAGCTTAAGGTTTTGAAAGAACACTTGTATGTGGAGTGCAGTGAGCGGCGCCGTGTTGGCTTCTTGGATGGAGTGAAGAATGCCCTCGCCATGTGATTTCTTTAAACGCGGTGCCCGTGCTCGCCCCGTCAGGCGGTGAGCGGGTGGCCTCTGGAGCTGCCAGACCCAGGCCTCCGTCCTGGGCTCAACGTGCTTGCCTCCTGCCCCTCCTTCCCCGCGGAGCAGCTCCTGCACGCACGGTTGGGCCCGCCGAGCGGCTTGCAGACGGCCTGCCCGGGCTCCAGTGGTATCGGGTAGGGCTCACCCTGGACAACGTGGGGCCCCACGCCGGGAAGGGAGCAGCCCACGCTGTGCCAATCGCTTTGTGTGACGACCTGGCCTGAGCAACCTCTCCTCCCCCCACCGCCCCCAGAAGTTAACCTGAGTGAGGTGCAGTTGTCTTCCCTCAGTATCACTGGGTGTGGTTTAAAATAAAGCGGCCTTGGGGCACAGCCGCAGCAGAGGTGGTGATCTGTGCGGCCCCGTTTGCCCTGGTGGTGGTGGCGGGGCCCCCTGCTGCAGGCGGCACCTGGAAGATGAGGGGGCACGCGGGTGCTTTGTGGGCGGTTTCCCTTTGGCCAGACAAGGAGCCGCATGTCCTGGTTGATGGTACCTTGTCCGCCTGTAGGTCTCTGATTTCTAGAAGTTCTTGGCGGCAGCCCGCCGACCACTTTTACACGCTTTGTGTCTCTGCCGATCTTTGAAATAAAGTTCCTGTTGGCTGGGCGGTTCTGTGTGTTCTGTGCGGCTGGCTGTGCTCGGGCGCCTCTGAGTGAATGTCCCCGACTCCTCAGAACTGCTCCACTAGCCTCTTTCAGGAAGAGATGCTAGAGCCCCTCTCTGCTCTTTCCCTTTCAGGCTCCAGGCTGTCATTGGCAGAGTGACAGGAGGACGGGAAGCCTGAGGTCAGGGACCCCACTGTCTCCACGTGGTGCTGCTCTCCAGCGCCTGTGGAGTGGGGGTCATCACGGTGGCAGCCTGTGGTGCGTGCACATACGGAATGGTGCCCGCTCCAGGGTGCATGGCTGGGGTCAGCATTTGGGCCTTGAAGTCACACCTGGTACCTTTCTTCATCTTAAATACCTGCTACAATGAGAATGTGGTATTTTTAGTTCTTAGCGACAGGGCCAACGTCCCCTTTGTTCCCTGGAATAGGCCATCCCCATCATTGCCTGGATGCTAATAGACAAGAGTGGCAGTGCGCACTTCTGGCAGAGCAGGGCCTGGCCCGAGAAGGTGGTCATGGAAGGACGAGGGCTGACCTGCCCCAGAAACGCCCCTCTCTCACCCAGCCTTCTCACGCTGCTCAGCCCCCACCAGCTTCGACAGTGGGCCCTCACCCATCAGACTGGCGAGCCTCTGGAATGGAGCCTGGAGGGGGTGGGCTCTCAACCGCAGACTAGAAGTAGGACCCTATCCCCTGACGGTGGCCTGTCTGCTCGTCTGTCTGCCGGAGCCCCACTCTGGGGGCCATGCGCATGGGAGCTCTGGCCGTCAGAGAGGCCAGGCCGGGGGTCAGGCGTCATGGCACCCTTTCAGTAGATGTGGGCTGGGTTTGGTAGAAAAGCTGGGTGCTCGGGCTCCAGTGGCGTTATTTGTGGCCCTTCCCTTGGATGCTGGGGCAGTCCGGGTCTTCCTCGGACACTCGGGGCAGAATCTTGCTGCAGGGTCCTCAGGCGTGGCTGATGGGATGCCGTGGCTCGTTCCCGGGACCTCCTGGGTCCTCCTGGGGCCCACTCTGCCCGCTCCCGGCACGTGGCACTCAGCCCCGGCTATGCGGCCCAGCGGTACAGCTGCTTTAGGAGGAGCTTGTTGGCTCCACCTCGGCTTTCTGTTGTCAGAGGCCAGAGTGTTACTGATTGTGTCTGTGACAGAGCAGGTTTGAGGGAAGAGGGTATTTGTTAATCAGCCAAGTTGAAAGAGAACTCACAAATCCCCTGAAGAAACTTCTTGTACAAACAAGTCTCTGTTTTGCTGTCATGTCCATAGGGTTATTGCTAAAAAACTCAGTTTGAGTGGACCAACAAGAATAAATAAACAAGTTCCAGAGAAGGAGCTGTGCCTGCTGCTTAATGCTGTGATTGAAGCACCGGGACGGGCGCACCTTGGAGGCTCAGCAGTGGGAGAGGCGGCGGCGCGCTCTATAGGATCGGGAGAGTGTGCCAGGAGCAGGACCAGCACACCCACCCTGCGGTCTGTCGGTGACTCGTGTGCCCCACTGACTCCTCCGGACACCCTGATGCCCACCACAGGCATGAGTGGCCAGTACGAAGCCCAAGGCCTCCATTCCCTGCGTTGCTGGAACCAGAACAGCTGGATACAGCTGTATTCCGAGTCAGCGAGGGCCCTGCAGTCACACGTCCTGTCTTGTCTGTCCCTTGGTTGGCTGAGTTGTTGGTAAGCCCCCGTACCACCGGCCGGGTTGTTGGGTTCTGCCCCTGTCTCTTACGGTGCCCATCTGCTGGCCGTGCCCTCTCAGGCACCAGCAGAGCCCCTTGGTGGGGGGTGGGGGGTTTTGAGTGTGAAGACTTCTGTACCCTCCCTGAGTCCCCGGGGCAGCCGAGCCGCTGTCTGGGTCATGCAGGAGGAAGATGGATTCCAAAGGGCTGGTCAGCGATGGTAGATTTCTGGGGTTGGCTTGAATGGAACAAACATCCTTACCATTCAGAGTGTTTCTCCGTTTGTCTCTAAAAGATGACAAGAGTGGTATTTATTGCAGTTCGACACGTTTTGGGTTCCTTACCAAGTTGTACAGACAGGGAGTCAGTGGCTAGCTGACAGTAGAGACACACTGAGGGGCCAGAGGCTGGCCAGGGCCTGCCGGTGACAGATGGTCTTCTCAGGGCTGTCCCCTGGGGCTAGAGGGGCCCTCAGGCTGCCACCCAGGAGAGTTTAGGCACAAGCTTGGGTTCAGATCGGGTGACCCAAGTGAGGTTCACACTTGGGAACCAGCCCCCCCCCACGTGTGTTGGGGTGAGGAAGAGGTGACACGGTGTTGACTGGGGCCTGGGGAGGGGCAGCTGCTTCCTAGGGCGGGGGTGGGGGGAACGTGCCCCACTTCAGCTTGAGGGAGCATGAACTCCATCTACTGTCCACTGCTTACTTCCGTGAGCACTGAAGGAGCTTTCTAGTAACTACTGCTTTCCCGGGTGTTCTGAGCCAGGAAGCAGGCTGTGTGCAGGCCTTTGGTCACCAGAGACCAGTGTTGTCTTACTGGCCCATGTAGCTCCTGAGAATAGAGCAGAGGCATCTTCATTTCTGTTTTGCGAGAGAGCTTTGGCAGTGCTGGGTTCAGGCTGGGCCTGGCCATCCACCAGTGGTCTGACCGTTGGTGTCCAGCAGGAAGCTAAGGCACTGACCGGCGCAGCCAGTGGCCAAGGACGTAAGCCATCGGGGTCTGAGGAGCCTTCACGGGCACAGCCAACACTGGGCCTGGGTTCCTGGTGCCGAGCAGGCTTGGGACCCTCTGGACCAGACCTGCTTGTGGAGCTGGGCAGCCGTGTGCCCAGCCTGGCTCTGGACTGGGGAGGCTGGCCTAGAAAGGCCCAGGTGTGTCTGGGGAGCATCCCAAGATGGGAGAAACTCTCATCGGAAAGAAAGGCTGAGTAAACTCCCCCCATGAGACACTTAAACTAGGTTTAGCACAGCAATACCGTGAGGCCCCTGGGGCAGAGCCTGTGGAGGGGAGTGTGCAGGGCTGCTGGGGCCGGCTTTGGGAGGAGGGGGCGCGCTTCGGGCTGGGCTCCCAGAGCCCTCCTGCCCGGGACCTAGGCTGCAGGGCTGCTGTCGGGGGAACACAGCCTCTGCCCCAAGAAGGAATTCCATTTCTCCGTCTCAAAATTTTGGCATTAGGAGATTTTAGTGAAGACCTTGATCTGTAATGAGATGATGCAAGGGACCCAGAGTTTTCAAATGATGATGTTTATTACTAAAAGGAGCAAAATTATTTTAAATCTTGACAGTGTCCCTTGCTTTCAGATAGCGAAAGACATAATGGTGTGACTTAAAGTGTTACATTCATTAAGGAAAAGTATTTAAGTTTCACTTTGTAAGTAACCAAGCTATTTTTCCCAGCTAAAAGATAAAATGGCGAGGTAACATTTTTAGCCGCTTCATCAATAAGAAAAATCAAAACATAGTCAACATTCCTTTTTTGTCAATGCACAAACGATTGCACTGTATTAAAGTTTACATGCACCAGGGAAGAAAGTGAGAAAAGAAAATGCAGATTGAGACCAATTTATGTTAGAATTCACAAAAAGGCATCTATGTCAGGGTGAGTGGTCTCCGGTCTAGTGTGAGGGCGAGTGTGCATGTGCCGCTCACCTGAGCAGTGAGGGCCGTGTCGGTTTTATTTCAATCAGGCTACAGCAGGTGGTGTTTCTTTGGACGTGGTGAATGGTGCAAATAAGCCAAGTCCGGCTGTCGGGTTTGGCTCCGTGCACGGGAGGCTCCAGCAGCTGGGTGGTCCCTGACCACGCGTGAGCCGCAGAGTGCCGGTGC
The DNA here is from genome assembly GCF_037043125.1 of Eumetopias jubatus. NCBI lineage: Eukaryota > Metazoa > Chordata > Mammalia > Carnivora > Otariidae > Eumetopias > Eumetopias jubatus. Next base: position 38,345,325 of record NW_028274816.1, on the reverse strand, counting down.
TCTGCAGCACGGGGCCCGCCCACCACCAGCGGGCGTAGGGCAGAGAGTGCAGGCCACGCTGCTCTGGTGGCGGCAGTGACAGTGCTGAGGAGGGCAGGGCCCTGTTGGGGCGGACGCCCCACCTCCTGCGCCCGGACCCGTCTTCTCCCCGAAGCCAACCCCACGTGGAAGCCCCAGCTGGCTGACTGGAGGGCAGCCCTCCTCCTGACTCCTGCCCTTCGCAGGTGGGTGGTGTGGGTGCCGCTCACTGAAGAGCACTTCGCTGCGTGGTGTGGGGTGCCCTGGGGACTGACAGTGTTTAGGGAGGGAGACCCCCTCAGGCGGCGGGTGTGCTCTTGGCCTCATGGTTGAACAGTGATGGAAAGCCCTTCCTCTGTGACGTGTGTCCTCACACAGGAAGCACTGGGAGACAGTAACTCTGATCTTAAGGGACTTGAAATCTGATCTTTGTAGCAGGCGTGGGATGAATCACCGGGGCAGGTGCTACCAGCACGTGGAGGGGAGCGGGGACCCAGCCAACACCTGCCCTGCCGTCCCTTGGGGCCTCCTGCCCTTCGTGGGTTTGGGCTGTCGCTGTGCCCTCGTCACCAGGTGGTGGTGGCACGGATGGGGAGGGTGTGCGCAGACGCAGCAGTAAGGTGTGAGTCTGGGTCTTCGGCAGGTGGGAGCGGTAGGGGCCGACAGGAGTGAGGTAGGTATGAGGTGTGCTGCTCACTGCCTTCCCTGCTCTGCCATCCCCCGAAGCCCCGGGCCCGGTTCGTGCACCCGGACTGGCCCCGGCCGGGCTGCCTGCTTCTCAGAGGTCGAGAACAAGCTGGAACAACACGTGTTGGCCCTTTTGTATCTCAGGCACCTCCGTGTTGGGGTTTCATGCAGAGGCAGACTGGGAAAGTGCCCGTTGTTCCTAGCTCGTGGGCTGCACTTTTGGAGAAGGCGTAGGGTCCTCAGGGTTCTCCACCGTCCAGGCACCACACGTGCTGGTGTCTCCTGTCTGGCTTTTCACGGAGCCCAGCGTCTTCCCCCATCCTCTCCCGCAGAGGCTCTCGGTGCCTGTGACCCTTGGTCTCCCGAGCTTTCAGACTGTAAAATACAGTGTCATCTTTCTGTTTTTGAACGAAGGTAACTGCACTTTTTCTTGCTGCTTTTAAGGCTGAGTAAGTGACACTTCTCGGGAACGGATCTCAGGGACACTTGGGGACAGATCATTTTTCCAGTCTTCCCTTACTGACAGTAGCATTGACACGTGGCCGGGCCTGGACAGGGAACGAAACTAACAAGACAGCTTGACTTTGCCGACAAGAGCGCACCTCACTCTTACGCCTTATTTTTGTCTGGAATGCTGGTCCTTTTGCTTCACATTTATGCTTAACTGATGTGAGCAAATCCTGTCCGAGGCAGGACACCATGAAAACATGAGCCATTGTCTGCTCTACTCAGTGCTGGCCGTGGATTGTCGGGCCCGGCAGCACATGCGGCTGTGGACAGAGAGGCTTAAAATCTAGTAGGCACCTTTATGTTAAGTTTCTGAGACCAAAGGCAAGAAAAACTGGAAGACAAAACCCATAGGAGTTGAAGAAAGTGAGCCTCATCCCGAGCCAAGGTTGGCCCTCTCCTTTGTCGAGAGGTGTTTTCTTGTATCCTCCAGCAAGCACCTTCCCCTGGAGGACGGCGCTGCTGGTGTCCGAGGCGTGTCCCCCCGTTGGTGCAAGTGAGACCTGCCTCAGGAGGGGACCCCAACACTGGTGCTGATTCAGGAGGGGATCAAAGAAAGGTGGCCAGAAACCCAAACTGACAAATGTGAGAAGCACCACCACTTTATTTCCTTCACTCCCCCAGGTGTTCGTCCGCGTCAAGCCTGTAACGTCTTGTATCTGCACTGGGCTTTCAGTAACATCCTTTGGTTTTAAGAGGGGGTGGCCATATAACGGATCGTCCAAACTGGGACTGTCTTGAAAGGGAAAGGGAGCACTTCTAGGACCGGGATGTGGGGCCGCCCTGTTGGTGTCCCCTGTTGGTGTGGGCACCAAACGGGCCCTGAGGGGTGGCTGCAGGCTGTGGGGACCCACCCGTGTTCTTCCTACTTTGCTGGGGAATCTGGGTTGGTGCAAATGGCAAGGAGCCTGTCATCCTCCAGTGTGTGTGTGTGTGTGTGTGTGTGTGTGCGTGCACAGCCCGTGCAGTCGTTTCAACAAAGACATGACTGTATTGGCTGGTAAATGTGGTTGTGGACTTGTGGGGAGAGCGATTTTGGCAACGGGCGTCGAACTTCTGTGGCTACCTGGAAGTTTCCTCCAGCGACGTACGCTTCCTGTCAATTACTTAGGCTTGTATATTGCACCCCTGCTCTGTGTGTTTGGGAATCCCATGTGCTAAGCTTAAAAGTGTGGATAATTTTTCACGTGCTTGAAATTATCCAAGCACTTGACAGGCACTGAGCAAATTTCAGAAAGCACAAGTAGCCCGCCGTCTTAAGTTTCCTCACGTTTCTGGTAGATGCAGCAGGTGCTCTGTGGGCACAGACGAGCTCACCTACTGACCCCAGAGGGCAGTGTCCTTCCCAGGTCTTTCAGGGTGAGGTGTGAGTGCAGGTTTCCCAGCCCAGGGAAGGCGGCAAGAGCTGGGCATGGAGCGGTGACTTGCTCGCCCCCCCACCCCCACCCCCGGGCCCGGGCTCAGGAGCTCCAGTCACTCAATTTCTCTGCCTCTGGCTTTCACAGCTAGAGTGTGGAAGAAGCTGTCGGGGGAGAAAAGGACTCTCGTGAGGTTGCTCTGGGAGTAATTAAAACGTGTTCAACACTTTGTACCATGCACGCCTGGGCTTCCTGATGGTCCTGTGGGGCCTGGTCTAGCTCCGCCTGCGTGCCTACCAGGAGCACGCAGAGAGAAGCAGGTTAGCTGCCCTGGCCCCACAGGAGGACTGGCACCCACTGGGGGAACCTGACGCTCTGGGCCAGTAGGAAAGCCAGCCCGGCGAGCAGAAGCACTCCCGCCTGCTGAGCGGCCTGCTCCCTGATCATCGGGGAAACTAATGAACAATCAGCTTCTAGAGTCTCTCAGACCCAGGACGTTGTGGTCTTGGTGGAATCCACAGGGAAGTCCCTGGGCGTGCAGGGAAAGGGCGGGCGATGTGGTACAGCCGTGGGGTCAGGGCCAGGTGCGTGATGGGACATGAGCCCCTCATCACGGAACCACTCCTGCTTTCACGGGGCGGCGACTTGCGATTCTCTGCGCTAATCCCGGGTGTGTGTGTGTGTGTAGCCTGCAGCTCTAGGCCCCATTTTGTGTCGTGCTGTTACCGGAATGTACAAAAAATCTTGTCATCTTTACGAAGAGTCACGAACAGAACTCTAAAACCCAGGCCCCAGCATGGAGGACTCTGAGCTGCGAGGAGCAGGAGTCTTTATTTGGTTCACCTCAGGTCTGCAGCAAACCACTCGACAGTAAAAAAGAACGGAAAGTACGATGTACAAAAAGATGTAATTTCCCTTTAGAAAGCGACATTATTAGCAATGTATTTCTTACGGATCCTCGCTCGCCTAGGTCCCCACTCCCCCAAAAAAGACCCCCAAACTAAGACAAAATGAGAGGAAATGGGGAGTGAATGTAGAACAGAAAAAATAAAACTGGATTTAACTGGAACATGCTCTAATCTTTAGTTTATTTCTGGTTAAAAATATAGCAATCCAGTGCAGTGTAGTAAAGAAATCTGCTTGAAAGGTAGCAGAGAAACAGCTAAACATAAGCAAAGCAAGGCAGCGTCCATAGCCGGGCTGCGCCCAGGACGGCCGTGGAAGCTCACGGTCAGGACCGTCCCAGGCGTGAGCTCAGAGGCCTGTGTGTGGACGTGGCCATGCCGCACAGACACGTCCATACACACAGGCTGGGGCTGGCTCCAGGGCTAGGACCACGGGGCGCCCAAACATTCCGGAACCTGGTTCTTTCGTTTGGATGATGGAGCGACACTGGTAGAGAAGGCAGAACTGACTGAAACCAGTGACGTGGGGTGTGCGGGGCAGAGGAACAGGCTACGAGTGCTCAGGAATCTTTAAGCCCACATTCCTGTCCTGGGACCAGACCAGCTCCGGCGCGTGAACGAGGCATCCGGAAGGAGTGTGCCTATCTGGGGGCGGGGAGTGGAGGCCGCCACAGGACCGAGATGTGAAAACCCGTGTGCTTAGTGACTGAGGGAGGAGGTCACTGAGGGCCATCTGACGGGGACAAGGGAGCCTGGATACACCTCCCGCATGCCCAGTGTAGAGGTGCCGCACTCGGAACCAGCCGTGCTGGCTAAACGAGCCTGCAAGGCTCCCTGCCCTCTGCCCCATCCGCAGCCCTCCTTCCTGGGGGTCAGGGCGGGGGTGGGGGGAGCGGAGAGGGGCCAGACTGGAGGGAACATAAAGACTTTGCTTTCAGACTCTGGGGGCAGCGAGCCTCCCCGTGAAGGCCAGAGGGGGCAGAGGGCAGGGTGTGGCGTTTGGGGCGGGGGGGAAGAGACGAGGCGGAAGGTCCCTGCTTCCTCAAGTACACAGCACAGATTCAAAACAGAGGCCCAGGCTGCCGCCAGTGGGGACGGCACGGCCTCTTCCCCCTCCCGCACGCCCGTAAGCATCCCCCGCTCGCTCCTCCAGGACCCAGAGGAAGAGCAGAGGTAGCTGACTTCCCGCACTCAGCCTCCCAGCGGCTGCTTCCCCATCGGCCGGGCACAGCTGGACACGCGGGGGTCTTCCTCCGGCTGCCTCCTTTTCCAGTCCCAGGCGGGGTGTGATGGCGGCGAGGACCGTGGCCGTTTGAGTTTTTGGCCATTGATTTGCTGGGATCCCTTTCCTTCCACACCAAGCTGGAGGGTCGGCGTGCTGGCCTCCTTCTGCCATGCCACACAGCATCGTGTTATACAAGCAAAGAATTTTGGCTAAAATCCAAAAAACATTACCCAGAAAAAAAGGCAAACTGTGAGTAATACCCAATCATGTTGTTCTGTGAAGACTCGGAAGTGGTTGTCGGGCCGTCCGAGTTATGATCCTTCCCTTTCGTCGTGGGTTACGTCCCTTCTGTACACCAACCGTTGTTTTTGCTAACGTTACATCTCATCAGATGAAAAAGTTAATAAACAAAATGGCGACTCCGATGTTGAGCAAGATCACCATGGCCACCAGGATGGGAGCCGAGCCCTGCAACGGGAGGACAGGAGAGGTGAGCCCGCGCCCGGCCTGCCCCTGCCTCCCCTTCCCCCGGCCCCCTCCCCAAACCAGGAGCGACGAGAGGGCGGCTGGGGGGTGGCCCAAGTCCAATAGAGGGTCCTCTTGCTTCTCGGGCTGCAGTGACTGGTCCTGGAATTCCCTCCCAGCGCCAGGCCACTGTAAGTAAATGTCCTCTGCAGCTGGGACAAAATATTGTCCCTGGGATTCCTGATGTGGCCCGTCCAGAACGGCCCCAGCCTTCAGCCTGAGCCCCCAAACCTGGTGATGTCCAAGCCCTCAACACTGGCTTCCCAGCAGACCCCTCCTTCCTCCCATCAGCTGCTCAGCTCTGTGCCTAGTGCTGTCCCTGTGCAGCCTCGGGCTGCCTCCAGGCCTTTCCCGTCCCTGGAGCAGAGGCTCCAGTGACCCAGGGCACCCAGACCCTAGCCTCCCCTCCCTGGGGCCGGCTGTCCTTGGGAGCCTCAGTGCTGAGGGCTGCAGAGGCCACTCTGTTGCACAAGGGGCACCAGCAGAATAAACACAGGTGTCCGCTGGAGGCCAGCCGCTTGCTCGCACCTCTCGCCCGGGAAGCTTCATCTTGCAGCACCAACATAGTTGAGGCGGCCACGTGTAGAACCCCCTCCCACACCTCCCACTGTGTCCATCATCCGGCTTCCTATCGTAACTGCACGTGCACTGTGCACACGTGTGTGCACATGGGTACACACACTGCAGAGGCATGCAAATGTTTCTGGCTGCCGGGACAGGGAATGGAGCTGTGAGTACAAGCCAGTCTTCCCCCAGCGGGCACTCACAGGGCCGAGCTCCGGTGGGGTCTGGGCACAGGGAAGCAGGAGCACTCGCTCACAGTGGTTTCAAGGGGAAGGCACCTGCCCCCAGAAAGCATCTCGTCCAAGGAGCACAGGGCCCTGATCTGCCAGACGATGCCGCCCCTCCAGGGGGCAGGCATGGACAGGCTGGCCGCACTGCTGGGTCCCAGAGGTGTCCGGGGCTCTGCGTGCCCCATGGGGCAGGTACACAGCACTCCAGCAGCAGGGGAACAGGCCCTCATGGGCTGATGCTGCAGGTTCCAGAGTGGAGCGTATGGGGGCATGAGCCCTGGGGTGGGGCAGAGAAGCTGTCTGACCAGGGGCGCAGGACATGTCTGCCCCTGGGAGGCAGCCTCCAGGTGGAGGGTCCCAGAAGGTCCGTCCTGTGCGTGAGAACCCACCCGGCCCCACACCATCCAGCCCAGGGGCCTCCGTTACCCTTCAGACTGCCTGCCGTGGGAGGCATGCTCGTATGAGGACCCATGAGTGAGCCCCAGTGTCCCCCACTGGCCGTGCGGCCACAACCCACGTGTCGGATCCCGAGGTGGGTGAGCCAGGGAGGCCGCGTCCTCAGGCTACGTGGGAAGAACTAGAGCTCTGGTAGGGAGGGAAGCCTTCGCGTGGACGGCCTCCACAAAGTTTTACCCTGTCTATCTTGCCCATGAGAGCGGGCTTCGTGGGAGGACCCCAGTGCCTGCCCCCATGTAAAAGGTGTGGCCTGGACACAACAGTCCTGAGCCAGTCCCTGGCCCCGTGCCCCAGCGGCTCTGGCTGATCCTGACTCCAGGACCGTCCACCAGAGCAGGGGAGGACCCTCCTGGGCCGGGGGGAAAGACGGGCTCCTGCTACGGCCCGGTTTCTTTTGGGAGCTTCGCTGCTAGGACCGAGCCTGGGAGGAGTAACTCTCTGGGCTCTAAAGGGAGGGGGATCCCGTCGCCCACAGAGGCTTCCTATGTGGAGGGTCCCTTCCCTGGGGAGGGAACCGCTCCCCCCGTGCCCAGAGCCACCCCTCAGCTGGAGGTGGCAGGGCACTGCCTGCCCCCATCGCCAGTGGCTGGCGACCACTCACCGTGCTGGACTTGAGCTCGTCCCCATTCTCCTCGTCCGACTCCAGTGCCACGGGTGAGGACCTCTGGGGCGGGGAGAAGGCCAAGTCCCAGCGCAGCAGCCGGGGCTCAGCCCGGTCCCCCAGCCGCAGGCTCTCCAGCCTCTGTACCGCGGGCTCCACGCAGGGGGCCGGCCTGGCGCTGTCCTTGTTCTGGGCCTTGGACCGCAGTCTCTGTGCCCCGAAGCCCCGGTCGTCAGTGCGGTGGTCCTCCCCCAGGCCCCGGCAGGCTGCCCCCTTGCTGTAGCGTCTCTTCTGGGGGTGTGCCTCCTGCACGTACGCATCCATCCTCAGCAGAGGCTTCATCTCCATCTCGTAGTTGCTCAGCTTCTCCTCCTCCAGCTCTAGCAGCTTGGCGCCCCCGGAGCCAGGATTGCCTGCCCGGTGGTGGGAAGTCCAAGAGAACGTAGGGGGCGACTCCGTCCGCCGCTCCCGGGACTTGGGGTTGCTAGGCTGCTTGTGGCCTGAGCCCCGGCAGCGGAAGTCATCCGTGGGCTGACCACTCCGGAGGGCGCTGCCGCGGATGCCCCTGGGGCCGCCGGCCTTCTCCTCACCCCAGCTGTTGCGGGCATAGTCCCCTCCCCGGCCCTCCAGGAGCATCTGGATGTCCCCGCCTCGCTCCTCGCCCACCGAGACCTGCCGGGAGAAGTGGGCGACCTTGTTCCGTGAGGCAGGGGCCGGGGGCGGGGTGGCCGTGGGACTGGCGGGGAAGCTCTGCAGGGGACTGTCGTCGGGGGTCAGGTCCGAGGGGGTGGTGCCTTTGCGGTACAGCTCAGGGCTCTCCTGCTGCAGGGGCGTCCCCGTGGAGGCCACCTCGACGTCACTGCTGGAAATCGGGTGCTTCGGCCGCTGGTACTCGAGCCCTTTATGGAGGGGCAGGAAGCACAGAGGTCGGGTTACTCAGACCCTCTGCCTCGTGGGGCCTGACCTCACCAGAAGACCGCGGGAGACCAGGATTAGGGCCTGGGCCAGGTGGGGCAGTGGCCAGGGCTAGGGCATGCGCCGTTCACCAGTGGGGTGCAGGCAGAGTGGTTCCCAAAGCCCTTTGGTAGAACCCCAAGCCCCCCACCCGACAAGCATTTGGAGGGTGACCAGGTCCCGAGGGTGCAGCAATGGACAGAGGCTCTGGGCCGCACACCGCCCTCCCGCCCCCCGCCGGCTACACAAGAGCCCCAAGGCTCAACACGCAAGCACAGGGGCCGGCCTGCTCCGTGCTCTCAGGTCCCCTGTCCCCCACCCCAGGTCCCTCTGGAAGGTGGAAGAAAGCCTCTTGGCATTAGGTGGCCTTCTACAGGGGTCTCAGGACCTCCCTGGGTGCAGTGTGTGAGAACAGGAGTGGTCTCTCCCCTCTCTATTTCTCTGCTGGGGCAGGAAGGGCCGCAGGAGCCATGGCCTCCACGGGCTGGCAGGGGCTGGACCCAGCCCTCCGTTTATGGAGGAGGAGAGGTGCGCCATGCTGTTTCTGCCACACACATGGCGGCCCGACGCTCCCGCTCTTGCCTCTGGGGATTTGGAGATGGGGTAGTGAGTGGCATGAGGCTGAGCTTTGGACACGGGAATAGTCATCATGGCTGGTCCATGGAACGGTGACCAAGGGAGGCCCCCTGGGGGCCTGCGGGGTAGGGATCTTGGACCTGTGAATGCTGGCCTAAGTGGTCAACCCCCTCCACCCCCCAAATCCATGCACACCCCATCTGGCACGTGAGGCCAGGGGGTGGGGATGGCAGTGCACCCCTTCAAGCACAGGGGGTCTGAAGCACTGGGTGCCCTGCCACAGGAGGCCAGGGATCACTGCCCTGACCTGGCCTGCTTGCGCCGGGGATGTCCTCGGGGCCAGGGGAGCCCGGACACCATGCCCCGTGGGCAGGCCAGGAGGCTGCTGATCCAGCTGCCTTGTGAACCCCGTGCACCAGGGGGAGGCCCGTGCCCTCCTGGTCGTGCTGCCCGCCACGAGCTGGTTGCAGAGCACCAGCCCTTCCTGGAGGCGTCCCTCTCACAGCCAGCGTCGATAGTGCAGCATTAGCACTTGGACTCCCTGTGCCCCATCGTGGGTCCTGGGGGCACCAAGGCCACTCAAGTCCTCCTGCCTCCCGGAAGCAGGCCTGGCCTCTCTGGGCTGCCCAGAAGGCCAGACCCCCTCCCAGCAAGGCCTAGAGCCATGGGCTCCTGGAGAGTTTGGGGTGGTCTGGGAATGCTGGCTTCTGCTCACTCCTGGGACCTAACCTGCCGGGACTCTGGAGATTCCAGGGGTGGAGGAAGCTTCCGGGGGCAGGGGGAGCAGGAGATGGGGCAGCTAGTCCAGCCTGAGGGCTTCAGCAGCCTCTGGTCATCACTGACCCCGGCTCCAGGCCTCCTCCTGGCCCCGAGCTGCGTCGAGGCTCACTGGGCTAGACACAGCTGTGGCCCAGCTCCCCCAAGGGAAGGAGGAGGGTCACGCATCTGGCTGCCGTGCAGTGGCTTCTAGCTCCTCCCCGTGCGAGAGCTGCGCTTTCCCACCTGGCCGGCCCCCACGTGGCCCCTGCGACGGTTCACGCGGTGTAGACTGAAGCCTCGGTCCACAGCAGCTGGCCTGATAGCCCCCCGACTGGACAGAGTGGTTCCACAAGAAAGGTCTAGAACCGCAGGAGCAGGAAGGGCAGGGAGAGCGGGAGTGCGCCCGGATGTGGACCGGAAGCCGTGGGCCGCGGCCCTGCACGTGGACGCCCCTGGGGGGATGCGCACTCACCGTTTTCCCGGTGCTGGAAGGAAGGCGAGAACTCTTTGGCAGTGATCCTGGCGATGCGTGCTTCCTCCTGGGCCTTCTGTGCTGCAGTGAGGGCGGCCTCAGCCTTGGCCCGGGAGTGGGAGGTCCTGGCAGGGGGAGAGGGAGGAGGGCCGGTCAGGGCTCTGGCCGCAAGGGCGAGGGCCAGTGGCCTCCGGACCTCATGCACACATGCGTTCATCCAGCCACCATACCACCCACCCATAGCAGGCTCGAGGGCCTGCCAGTGCCTCCGGGCCAGGGCACCCCCCAGCGAGGCCAGGACCTGGCCTAGGACGGATGTCTGCGCCTGAAGGACGGCCCTCGGCCCGGGCGAGCACCAGGTCCTGCTGAAGGAGCCCCCCTCCTGCCCGGGGTCGCGTCCACACGCTAGAGGACAAAGCGCACAGCCGTCTTGTCTCTGAGCCTCCAGACACAAGCAGGAACTTGGTCCATACTGGTCTGTCCGGGAAGGAGGAGTTGGGGGGCAGCTGTGCCCAGCCACACGTGTGGGGTGAGCAACTGGCTGGCCGGGCTCTGGAGCAGGAACGGGCCAGGCGTGATGCCCGGACCGGTCGGCTGTCAGAAGGTCCAAGGGCATAAGGAACCAAACTCCCCGTCCCCGGGACGAGGCTTGGCTCCGGGCCCAGGGCGGGCACCGGCTGGCCGTGCTGGACCCCGTGTCCAAGCCACACCTGCCTCCCAGGGCAGCGCCAGCCCAGCAGCTACCGGAGGGTCTCCAAGTCCGTCTGCCCCACTGCCCCTCACATGGCACCTTCGGGGCTCCGGGAAAGGAGGCTGGGGTGCGTGGGGGCTGGTGGACTGGGGCTGGACCCTGGCCACCCGACCCTCTGGGCCATCCCCTGGACCCTCTGGAAGCTGCTCTCCACTAGCCCTGTATGTGTGGAGGAGACCAGCGCAGAGTTGGAGAGATTTCTCCAAGTCAGCATGAAGCAGGGTCTCCAGATGCTGAGAGAGAAATCACGTCCGTCTCCCACGGGCTCCGCCCAGGTCCCTGCGGCTCCTGGGGTGTCTGCCACATGCAGCACAGGCACGGCCTTTCCAGGGAGGTCACATGCTTCTCTGTGACTTAGCTTTCCCCCTCGGTCCCACGGACTCCGGCAGCAGTGACCTCCTGCGTGGGGCCTACAGTCCCTGAGCTCAGGCCGGAGCTGGGAGGCTCTTCCACACACATGCTGACAGCCCTGCCCCGAGGATGCCACACCCCAGTGAGGACGCTGCCAGCCCCCCTTCTGTGTGTGACGGGGCTAGACAGGGTGTCCGAGGCAGGACAGCCCCAGGCATCCATGCCTCTCATCGGCCTGGCATCCAGGCTCCAGGGCAGCGCATCCCACCCAACCCCAGAGAAACCAACGTGCCGTGGCCTGTCCCTGAGAGGGGCAGCCTGTCACCAATGAAACGTCACTTGACAAATGGTCACTGCTGCCTGGGGACCCCTCCCCGAGTGCCAGGGGCTGCCAGGAGCCCCGGGGGAGCCACGTCCGCCATACCCTGCCCAGCCTCTGGGCTGCAGCCCCGGCCCCTGATGTTCTGCTCCAAGTGCCCTGCATGGCGTCCTGCCCCAGCCGTGTCTATGGCCTTCACCAGACCGTGGCGCCCCGGAGCTAAGATGCGCAGCCTGAACACAGAGGGACAAATGCCCAGCCGGGCAACCTGGCCCAGGAAGGAGGGATGCTCTTTCTGACGGCACATTCTTGATGTGTGCCTGGACCAGGGCAGTGGCTGAACGTGGCTCTGGGGAAACGATACAGATTTCCCTAGAATGGTCCGTAGGTTGCCTCGGTTTGCCCTAATGACCATTTTGTCAAAGCTGTACCTTACTTGCCATACAGTTCACCCATTTAAGGTCCACACTGCAGTGGTTTTCAGGTTCTAAATGGCATGCACCCGCACGGCTCGTTTAGAATGCCTTCAGCGCCCCAAGACCCCACACCCTTTATCTCCAGTGACCCCAGTGCCCGACCCCTCCCCACGGCCCTGTCAGTGGGCCTGCTCTGACTCTGACCGAGCACGTTCTCCAGGCTACCGGTATTTCCGTCTGGTTCCAGGACGTTCCCATCACCCCGAAGGAGGCCCGTCCCCATGAGCAGTCCCTCCCCACTCCCTCCTTGCCCCAGCGTGGGGGCTTCTCTGAGACCATTTGGTGCTGACGAAGCACCCGCCATGGTCATGGGCCCGACCGCACGCGGCTGCTGCTTTGCAGCACTGGCACCCCCCCCCCCCCATCCTGGGACCTAGGGTACTTGGCTGGCAAACGCGTCTGGCCAGTGCCTTCCAGTAAGAGGCTGCCCCGTGGGCTTGTTCACCAGCAGACCAGATGAAGGACAGCAGCTGAGCTGAGCGTGTCTCACACAGTGTGCCCGAGGGCTCAAGCTCCCTGGAGACCAGGCCAAGCAGGGGAACGTCACGGATGCCATTCAGTGCACACTTGAGACACAAACCCGGGGCTCGGGAGAGGACAGCCAGCCTCTGGACCTGGAAGAACCTCCTCAGCCTCACAGGGCTCTCGGGCTTCCCGGCAAGACCCTCGATGCAGGCTGCTGGGGCCGTGCAAGGTGAATTCAAGGAAAACGACCCAAAGACCAGCATCGAGGGTCTGGTACAGGGCCCATTGCTCTTAGGCTGTGGTTCCTTCTCCAAGTTGAACTTGGATGGCTTAGGGCAGGCACACACCCCCTACCCAGACCCCGCCACAAGAACATTCCTAACAGTTAATGTTGCCGACCAGGTAAATATGGGCGAACGTGGAACCCCATCAGCTCTGGACCAAGAGACGGGACAGGCCACCCCCCCAGAGATGGGTGGAAGAGCGTGGCCCGTAGAGGAAATGCCACGGCGGGTAACGGGCAGCTACGGACGGTTGTTGAGGAGTGGCTAAAGTGTTGGGAGCGACAGCCAGCCAAGCGGACCGGATTGGACGAGGCTGCTCGCAGGATGAAGTTACAGGAAGAGATGAGGAACATTCTGTGTTGGTTAAAGCAGCGACTTTGAGGTTTCCTCATTCAGGGGAGCAACGTGAGTGCGAGTTTGTCATATAAGAGCCCACCTCGCAGGCCTCTGCTTAAATCCTCCTGTGTCGGGCTAGTGGGCATCGTGTGGAAGCATTTCTGCACACACGTGCCCCGACGGCATGCATGTCAACACGTGGGTGCCACGCCTTCCTTCATCCCCACCAGACACATGGCTTGCCCATGGCAACCTCTCCCACGGGGGAACCTCCCTAAAAGGTCCCCATCTGTTTCTGTCCCAAATCCCTGTAAACAAAGTCACCAGGGTCCCAAACCCCTTCCCCACCCCCTCCTCCTCCAGGGGAGACAGCTGCTGCCAGGGAGGGTCCACGGGACACGGCATCTCTGGCAACATCTGCGCCTCACTGGTGTGGCCTGGGCCCCGACGGACGGCGAGAGCCTGGTCACTACCTTCACACTCCCCACGGGTGCCCGGCCTCAAGCCTGCAGACTCTGGGGCTGTCCTCCAGGCCGCATGGCGGGGTGTGCCCTCCCCCTGCCCCACACGGGACCCTCCCACGGTGGACACACTCCCGGAGAGCAGGGCGTGCCCACCCCTGGAGGGGCTGCTGTTTGGTTTCCACATCTTCGCTTAGTAAAAATAGCACAAACGTTAATTCACCAACATCGTACGTGTATTTACATACATACGTTCACACATAGAGAAAGAATGTGCTGTGCCAACCCTAAAATAAAATCGAATCAAGAAGAGCGCATTTAATAGAGAAGAAAACCTCCCGGCGCGCCACGAGGGCTGACGCTGAATGAGACTCAGGGCCGGGCCAGCAGTCAAGCTCTCCAGGTGAGCACCTGGGCCCCTGGCCCCCACAATCAGCGTGGGGACGCAGAGGAACGGGGGGGAGGAAGCAGCGCTCCCCACCCCCGCTGCCCCAGGCTCCCTCCCACACGCAGAACACTCAGGACCCGGGCGCGCCACCCCAGGGGCGGCAGAGGCCCATGACAGGATGTGGGGGTGACCTGCCGTGGCTGGCACCCCCCCACTTCTACCGTTGGCACCGGTACTGGACCAGTGTCCCCCTCTCGCCCCTGCCCACCCGGAACACCGGGACCTTGGGAAATAGGGTCTGCGAGGTGCGGCACCACCGGATGTCCTGGCTGCCCCGGAAATCTGCTTCCCCAGTACTCCCCGGTGATGCTGCTGGCGGTCCAGGGACCTTGCTCTGAGAACCACTGTGCCAAAAGCTGGAGACCCTAGGCTCTAATCCCTGACCTCGGCCCACTCCCCCCCGCTGCCTGCAGCTGTCCTACATCCAGCCCTTCTTCGCGGAGGGCCCCCACCTTCTGTCCCCTGTGCGTCTGATCCAGACCGCACAGCCGGCCAGCGGCCCACTCTGCACCCTGGACTGAGGGCGTCCTGCCCCCCAGCACCATCCCAGACCCAGAAAGGTGGGGGCGTGTGACCCAGGATGGGCTCCCCAGCTCGTGGGTCTCCAGCCATGCCAGACCCTCCCCACCCAAGTCAGAATGTGGTTTTCTTCACAGTCAGCTGTTCCTTGTTACTTCTTGAGGGCAGGTCTTCCCGCAACGAGGCCCCCGTGCCCTATCTCAGGTCCTTGTAGGATTTGCCGTGGGGCACCCAGCTGTCCCCAGCGCTGGTAACTGAGGAGCGAAAGCGGGCCTCGGTGGGGCCTGGGGGTGCCCGGGGGAGGTTCATGCGGGTGCGCAGCGGTGGGCCGAGGGGGCCAGCCCTTGACCCGTTGCCTCCTGGCCGGCGCCCTGGCCAGGTCAGGTCTTCCACAGCGCAGCAGGACACCTGCCGTGTGTTCCAGAGGGCTCATTTTCATACCAGAACAGACGGGGACACCGAAGCACAGAAATCTGGGCTTCCACACACCCCAGTGATGCGGCCTGATGAGCCTCGTCCTCCTCCAGCTCAGAAAGGTGCCAGGGGTCTCCGGTAAGTGACTCAGGCCGCCGCCTTCCTAGTGCATCTGCTTTGGGAAGGGGCCTGGAGGGGGTGAACGGCATCCCCCCGCCCCCGAATTCACATCCATCTGGCACCGATGAATGTGACCTTAGGTGGAAATAAGGTCTTTGCAGATGTATTTAGCTCACACGAGGTCCTACTGGATTAGAGGGGCCCTGAGCCACAGTGAGGACAGAGGCGGAGACAGACGTATGGGGCCAGCAGATGCTGGAAGAGGCAAAAGGACCCCCGCTTCAGCCTTCAGAGGGCGTGGCCCAGTGACTCCAGGATTCAGACTCCGGCCGCCAGAGCTGGAGAGTAAACTTAGGTTGTTTTGTCCTTGGTTAGAGCTGCCCTGGGACACTACGTCAGGCCGGGGCACGGTCCCGGGGGCGCCACTCTAGGGCTGTGGCCGGAAGCAGGGGGAAGACACGCATTTCCTGGGCCGCACGTGGGCTTGTCTTTCACAAGTGGAGACATGCTTTGGGCACATTTAGGAAGGAAGACTCCAAACACGTCAGGTGTTATGAAGTCCTGAGCTGCCCAGGCCCCACAGAGTCCCAGGGCGGCCCTCGGGGACTCAGGCCTCGGTGCAGAGGACGCCTCTGTGACACCAGGGCACCTGCCCCGTGCCGTGCCTTCCCCTCCCACCCGGGACGTCCCCGCGTGGACAGAGGGGCCACCAGCCCTGACCCGGAGCTTATCCTTCCCAGCAGCCTGCCAGGTGGAGCCCAGGGTTCCCGAGAGGCGACCGCGGACAGGTCACGTCGGAGAGGGTGTCCAGACGCCGCTGCCTGTTCCCTGTCTCTCCCACCACACACCACACGGCACACAGGTCACCCTGTTACAACGTGGGGCCTTTTAGCACATCCACAGAGCTGTGCGGCCATCACCGCGAATTCTTGAACATCTCCCTCTCCTCCGAACCCCCGCCCCCATCAGCAGTCACCCTGCCCGCTGAGCCTCCCCGGCCCCTGGCAGCCACCCCCTGCCTTCTGACTCTGGCCCCTTCCTGTGACCAGGTCCTGCGACACGCCAGCATCCGTGTCTGAGGTTCGCCGCGCTGAGGCGTGTGCTGGTGCTTCCCGGGCCACACACGCTCCCCAACCTGATGCGGGTCTGGGGGCCGCCGCCCGGGCGGGGTAGCCCCTGCCGCAGGAGACACCTTCACCCTAACTGGGTCTGTGGGGCTGTGCCTGGCATGCAGCTTGGCAGCACCGGCCCTCTGTCCCTACCCCACATGGGGCCCAGGGAAGGACGGGAGTCTTTAGGGCAGAGCCTGGAGGAAAAGCTGACCCACAAAGTCGGAGTTTAGGGATAATCAAACGCCGAATGATTATTTCACATTAATGCAAAATCCTTCCTTCCCCCGGCAGCATGCTGGTGCCGTGCACCCTGTTTCTACAAACCCGCCGGAGACTAGTGGGTCTCAATAGCAGTCAACCAACGGACATGCTAAGGGCTGTCACAGGAGAGCAGCGTCTTGCTCCACAAAGTCCCGTTCCTGCACCCCCCCCCGCACTCCCATCTGAGCCGGCGTGGCACTCGGGGGTCCCCCCGCATGTGCCAGGCGCCCCACCACCACCCGGGGTTCGGGCCCGTGGCCTCCGGCGCGCTCAGGCCCTGTGCGCTGTCGCCTGGCCCCCCCCCAGCTGCAAGAGGGGCCCCCACAAAGAGAAGAGAGGGCGCACTGGGCCCCGGCACGGGCAGCAGAGGCCAGGGTCCGGACAATGGGGGTGTCTGCATTTTTAAGGAGGGGCCTGACGTCGCTAAACCGGCACGCAGCCCCACGTGCCGTGTGGTCCGTCACCCAGCCTGCCAGGTGCCTCTGGTTTGAGGTCTTGCCCCCTCGCACTCGCGGCTGTGTCCCTGGCCCTGGAGGACGGTGGCAGCAGCGGGAGCAGACTGTGGTACGGAGGCACGCTCGCCGGCACCCGGAATGAAGGGGCGCGTGCCCAGTGAGGCACCTGTGGAAGCGGGGTCCGCTCTCAGACCCTGTGTGACAAAGCTGGGCTCTGGCAGCCACTGAGAGGCACGGACAACATGCAGCTTTTGTCTTCCTCGGGCCTGGGAGGCTCAGCCTCCCGGAGGACGTGTGCATAAGCTAAGGACTAAGTTGTGTCCCCAAGAGACATGCTGGGTCCTAACCCAGGTACCGGTGCATGTGACCGCGTTCGGGAGGACGTGATGGAGTGAGGACGTGGTTGTCAGGGTCCCCCCCCCCCCCAGGGAGCAGACACCAGGGCACAGACACACGCCGCCTGTCCGACATCCAGCCCCGGGCCCGAGGCTCCCCACGCCCTGCAACCCAGCGCCCATGCCCCTCACAGAAGAAACCAAGGCCCAGAGGAAGCCGAGCCAGCATCCGAGCCCAATATGCCCACTCCTGGCCTGCTCTGCATGTCTGCCCACAACATGCCGTCCTGCAGCCCAGGGGTGCTCAGGGCCTCCGGAGTGGGACCACCGGCCAGTGCCCCGGCCTCGCCCACCTGCCCTGCCCCTTCAGTCAATGCCAGTGAACAGAGGTTGCGGCTCTTGCAAACCCACGTGGCTTCCTCACCACCAGTCCGTGGCTCTGATAAACTGAAAGCGGGGGGATGGTTTCGGGGTTGAGCTGGGAAGGAGCAGGGTCAGGGCTGGTGCCGGGGAGAGGAGGGGAGGGAAGGGGAGAGAAGCTGGCAGGGACCCGGTACGCGCCTGAGGGTTTTCAGGTGAGAGCACAGCCACAGTACCACCCGGGAGCTGGTCGCAAATGCGGGTTCTCAGGCCCCACCAACCTGCAGAATCACAGAAGCCCAGCTCAGAAAAGGCCACGCTGAGCCTCCAGTGTACCACCTCTAAGACCAGGACTCCACCCTTTGTCCTTCGGGGGCACCAGGCAGGTGGGGCTGCCCTGGGAGGAGACCGGAGACCCGCCCAGAGAGCCCTGGAGGGGCAGTTCCAGGCCTGGGCTTGAGGCAGACAGTTGGGCTGGTCACCAGGCCCCCTGGGGACCCCAGCCTCCCTGCTGGGAACGGACAGCCATGCTGCCAGCAGCAGCCCAGCCTGCGGGAGGCCCGGGAGGACCCACAAGCTGGGCGCTCACCGCCCTGGTTGGCAGCCCCGCCCATCGTGGGGAAGGGGGCTGTAGCTGCCAGCCGGCCTGGTCCCTCCCGGGGCCCGCGGAGCTCTAGGCACAGAGCTGACCCCTACCACCAGGGCTCAGGTGCCCCCCTCCAAGGGCGGGCAGGGAGGGGGCACCAGGAAGGACAGACAGGGAGGCCCTGGTTCCGGGCTCGGCGATCCTGGGGTGCAGTCCCGGGGCCCGTCCTCTCATTTGCAACTGGAACATCCCTTCTTGGCAGAACCCCGAGGCTGCGTTCTTTCGGGAACCACATGGGCAACTGCGCTGAGGGCGGTGCTCGGGCCAGAGGCCTCTCCCACGCGGCCTCCAGCGCAGACGGCACTGAGCAACCTCGGCGTTCGTTCCAGGGGCCTCTGGCCACAGCCTGGGAGGCCTCTGTGTTTGCCGCCGCCCCAGGCAGCCGTCAGTCAGGCAGCCGACCAGCTGAGTGCCGCGAGCCGCGCCTGGTGCTGCTGCGCCTGGTGCTGCTGCGCCTGGTGCTGCTGCGCCAAGTCGACGGCCCTCAGCGTGCCGCAGACCACACACCCTCCCGTCCAAAGGGACCACTTGCCCGCCACCTGTGCCCACCCCCCCCTCCCGCCAGGATGGGACACGCCCACTGGAGGATGAGCTGTGCCTGGGGGCCCACAGAAACGCAAACTCTCAGGCCCAGCAGGCCCTGCCGAGTCAGGGGTTCCCCCTGCACCCCAGCCCTGATGAGGCTACCCTGTGGGCCCCGAAGCTTATGAGGCTGGGGGGCTTCTCAGGGACAGAAAATACAAAATGCCCACGAGGAGGCGCAGTCAAGGCTCTGTCAGCTGAGCTGCATCAGCTCCTGGAACCCGCCTCTGGGGCAGGGGTACAGCAGGTGCCACAGGGGGGAAATGCGAAGGCAGGCGCCCAGCCTGGGCGGAAGGGTGGGGGTGCTCATGCTTGTGGGGGCCGCGGCTGCAACCAACACCCGGGACAGAGATAAGCCATCAGGTTACTTCAAGAGTCTCTCCTTCCCCGGACGGGACAGGGGCTGCCCAGGTAGGTCCCGCGCTTCTGCAGGTGGGCCAGGCACTCTGTCCTGTGGTGGGGGGGGGAGGGGGGAGAGACAGTCCCACAGGCTTGTCTCTGCAGAGCTGGGTGCCTGACCCTGGGCCCCTGGCGTGCACCGCATGGGACGGGTCACGCCTGGCGTTCTCTGGCCGTTGTCCTGTGGACAGCCAGCCGTGAAGCCCGGCAGACAGGCCAGAGGCTCTCAGGTGTGTCCTCGGCTCCGAACCTGGCTTTCCTGCCCTCCACCAACCCCAGGAACTTCACACTGTAGCGCCAGCAGCTTGGCCAACAGCGGGTGGTCGGGGAGTGCCCAGCGGCCCCTCTCAAGGCGCCCAGCAGAACCCCCAGCATCTGCACGTGGCGATCCACGGCGTGGCCCCGTGGCTGACGGGCAGCGCCCCCAGCTCACCGTGACAGGTGGGGATGCTGAGACCAGAGACGGGAAAGGCCCCGGGTTTAAGCCACTCCCCCGAGTGCCCCACGGTGTCAGACCTGTACCCGTGTTGGAGGCATGGGAGAGAGAAAGGCCCAACACTTGCCCCTGGAAGGCTCAGAGAGCAAGACGGGCCTTCACCACAAGGCCGCTGGTTCTAACAGCTGCTGAGAGTGCATCCCCAGGGGCCACCACCAGGTCAGGGAGGGCTTCCTGGAGGAGGGGGACAGTGAGCTGGGATTTGAAGGACAAGGAGGAGAGCTGTATCGGTGAGTGGGGGTGGGGCCTGGGTGGCAATGGAGACCACGGAGCCCCAAGAACTTGAGCAGAGAAAGGGGCTGGGGCAGGCGCTGGAGCTCAGAGCCCTGTCTCCCCCGAGACCAGCAAGGGGCCTCTGCAGGGCCATGGGCAGGGGGGGACCAGGGCTCAGGAGCACGCTGAGCGGGCCCGCAGCTGGTGTGGGAGGGCAGGCTGGGGGCAGAGGGGATGCAGGTGCCCCCCGAAAGCTACAAACCCAGACGGGCCCGTTCGGGCAGACACTGTGCACAGCCCCCAGCAGCGGAGGCAACAGCACATGCCTGCCCGAGCCCATCCACAGGAGGAAGCGGGGGGACCGGCGGGGCTTCTCAGAACTATTCAAGTCAGACAAGAACTCAAACAGGGCCAAACGGGAGGAGAGGAAAGTCCCTTGTTGCAATGATTTCAATGGGGTTTTCTACGGGGCCAGGAAATGGGGCGGGGGAGGCTTCTGTAGAGCCTGAGTCCCACCTAAGTCTCTGGAAAGCATGTGTCATTTGGTCAGAATGACAGAGACATCCGGTGCAGCGGCCTGCAGAGCCAGAGAACATTCTAGATCAAACCACAGCAGTGTCTTCTCTTTCCCCTGCCCCGTCTTTCCCTACCCCCATTTTTTTCCTATTAAAAATCCTCAAAGAAAGAAAAAAAGAAAACAACCCAGACTAATGAAGCACATGATGCCCCGTGCGCCGGTGGGGTCGAGCAAGGCTGACTCACAAAAGCAGCCAGACGCCGACGGGTCATGGAGGTGCCGTCAGAGAGGGACAGCTGGCCACCAGTGTTCCGCACGCGAGCCCAGAAATGGCCTGTGCCTGATGCAGAGACCGCGCCCGGGGGGCTGGGGGCCGTGCCAGTGTCCTGGGGCGGCAATAACGACAGACCCGTGTCCTCCCCCGGCTCTGGGGGGTCCAGAAGCTGGAATCGTGGGGCCGGGCTCCCCAGAGGGGTCCAGGGACGAGCCACCCCTGGCTGGCCCCCAGCGCTGGTGTCGCCGCCACCCTCGCGCTCCTTGGCTTGCAGACACGCCGCCCTGATCCCTGCCTCCGGCTTCCCTGTCTCTCCCTTCCTCAGGACAAGGACACTTGTCATTACATTTAGGGTAACGTCAGCTGGGATGACCTCATCTCAAGATCCTCAATTACATCGCAGTTACCTCATTCTAAAGCAGGGCAGTCTGAGGTTCCTTTCGACAGATCTGAGGTCCAGCGTCCCACCTGCGACAGGACGTGAGGGCTCCACCCTTCAGGACCCTCCGTCCCAGGCCAGACTCACCCCAGGAGGTAGTCCTGACCGCCCCTCCACCCCGCAGCACCCCGTGCTTTGCTAGGGTCGGGTTCTAGGAGCAGGAGCTGCGGAGTGCACCATCCACCCGCTACTTCATCTGGGGCAGGTCCGGCCTCCGTGAGCCTCAGTTTACTCAGCTGTAGAGTGGGACAGTAAGGGTCCCTGCAGGAGGGACCTCTCCAGGGCATGAGGAGGTAGGACACAGACCGCACACAGCCCGCTGCTTCTTGTTAGTGGCTATTTTGTGGGTTTTATTTTTTAGCAGCTTTATCAAGGTACAGTTCATATACTGTAACACCCTCCTGTTCAGAGGGTACAATTCAGTGGTTTTTAGTGAACTTGGAGCTGTGCAGCCATCACCATAAGCTAATTTTATAACAGTGTCCTTACGAGAAAGCTCACGCCTGTCAGCGCTTGCTCCCGGCTCCTCCTACCCCCAGCTCCTGCACCTGCTCGTCTGCTTTGTGTTTTGGTTGCTGGTCGAAAGCACTTTTCTCAGGCAGGAGCTGAGGGCCTGAGGGCTGGGGCTGTGGTGCCAACCTGGAGAGGCCCTGCCCGCCCTCCCGCAGCACCCCGGCCGCCTCCCACCTGGCATCATGGAGCGCTCCTATGTGAGGTCAAAGGAACTCTTTGCTATAAAAACAGACAAAACTCTAGAAAACCACCCTCCTGGAACAGCACAGAAGACGGAAGTGGGCTCAAACACACACCCCAGACACAGAAGCCCCCCCTGCCACGGTACTGCATGATCACCGCAGGCTGCCAGCACCCCCGGCCCCGGGGAGAGTGGGTACTGGTGCGCTCATCGACCACCTGCTGGCAGGGGGGACTCAAAGCACGAGGCAGGTCCTGCCCTGAGGAGGTGGCATGTCTGAGGGTGGACGGCTGGTGTGCACAGAACGACAGAGCAGTGGGCACCAACAGTGGCCTGGGGAGGGACACGGGCGTCCCTGGGGTGGATACGGGCATCCTGAGCTGGAGGTGAGGAGGGGCTGGCCAGGGGAAGAGTTCCGGGATGAAGGAACAGCAAGTGCAAAGGCCCAGGGGCAGGGAAGCCAGCAACAAGAGCATGCCAGAAAACAGGGAGTGAGGTGGGGAGAGAGTGGGTAACGAAACCAACCCTAAAGACGGCAGATCTAAAACCTTCCCGTCTGCCTATTATGGCTGGATATATACATTTCTAAATTTACAAAAACAATATGAATTCTTTAAAAAAGTTTTTTCAAGTGTAGAGAATGAATGTAAATTTCCCCTTCCAACAGTTTGCACACCTATTCAATGTCCCACAGGTGACTACTGTTAATTCTGGCGGACTCTCGTTCAGCTCAGGGTCCACGTGCTCAAAGGCACGCACATCTTATTTTTGGAAATCTAAATGGCGCGGTAGTCTACGTATGTTTTGCCCTTAGTTGTTTTGCCCCTAATACGTCACGGACAGGTCTGCACACAAGCTTGCGAGGGGTCGCATTGTCTCTGGCACATAACGTCGAGCCGCTGGGCCAGGCAGCAGCCCCCGCCCCCGCAATCACATGCAGCACAAACTTGGGACACAGATGCTCTCACACTGCACGCGCTCGGCTCTGCCTCTTGCCTTTTTGTTGTTGGGTTTTTTTTTTTTTTTAACCTAACGCCATTTCTTGGAGATTGTTCCACACCAGCAAACACAGAGCTCTCTTGTTCTTTTTAATGGATTTTTTTTTTTTCCGAAATAAACTGAGCCTGGCCTGCTGATGGACATGGAGGCTGTTTTTGGCTGTGTGTTTATAAATCACGGTCCCGGTGGTTTGGTTCTTCACACACGCGTCTGTCTTCAAGGCTGCCTGTTTTCACACATCTGCTCTAATTTGGTGATTGTTAATTTTTTTAAGAATCCCTTCCCAAGCTGACAGGTAAAACACTGCGTGATTCCATTGTTGTTCTAATGTGCATTTTGGTTCTTAAGAGTGAGGCTGGGTTTCTCTTGGTTAACGTGGAGGAGTTTATGAAGAAAGAGGGAGGCCCTCCCCCATTTCACAGGTGGGAACACTGAGGCTCCTGCAGGGAAGTCCCCCCTCCCCGCCGGGTGCACGATGATGGTGCATTGGCCACTTGCAGCAGGACCTGCAGCCAAAAATGCCTGTGGGGCCCCAGCCTTCCTGTTGGGGGGGCCGGGGGGGGAACTCATCCTAGTTGCCATGGCAACCCAGAGGCGCCTCTCCCCAGGCACCCGCTTCTCTTAAGGAGCCGATTCTCCAACATCATTCTGCCCTTCTCCCTGCCGCCTCGCCGCCCCTCCCGGCCGCGGTCTATGTTTAGACCGAGCGTCCCCTCTTCTCCTCCCTCACCCCACACCCAAGCCCCCGCACACCAGGAATAGCAGGCGAACCGCCACCCTGCGAGTAGCCTACATACCCATTGAGCAAGTGGAAAGATGGCTAATTCGGGTGCTGCGCTTCCATCACAGGCGGGTACACAGGCCACCTCTGCCTGTGACTGTGCGGGGACGGGAACTGTGCAGGGGGCCGGGGGGGCACCAGTGCGGCTGGCGGGGCTGGGGGGCAGGGGGAGGGGGCAGGGTGATGGGGGACTGGGAGATAGAGGGCGAGGGGAGGGGGGCCAGGGAATGGTGGCCAGGGGGGTGGGGGGCCGGGCATGGGCATGTCCTGAACGCATGAAGAGCTAACACACATGGTGGCGTCATCCTTCTCAGGCACAAAAGGCTGGGCTGGGAGGGTCCGCCCCCACGGAACACATATTTACCCAAAACCCAGTTGGGGAAGCTCATACCCGGTCGTCTGTGGTTTGCCTACCTAGTGCCCTGCCCAAAACCTGCTCTTGACACGACACTCGGGCACATTCAGTTAGTAAAGGAACCCATCTGGCCATGACGTCTGGGCGCGCTCCCCAGGAACCTCGGCGCGGCAACACCAAGGGGTGGGGGCACAGCACGGTCCGGCCTGGGGCCGCGTCCAGTGGGGCCAAGTCAGCAGGGCAGCGAAGGGGATCACGCACTGAATGTGCCCACGGGGGGCCCAGTGCGAGTGACAAACGGGCCCCGTGGCTACTCTCCCCTCCCTGGGGCCTGCTGTCCTAGACTCCAGGCAAGTGGGAAGGCAAATCTCCACGCCCCAAAATGCCTCTGCCTGATGGGGAACAGGGGCCCCTGCCACGGGGCCCCCCAAACGTGCTGTGACCCCGTCCGCTCAGGGTGGCCCCCAGTGCCAGGACCCCAAGGGGGCAGTGGGCACTGGTGGAACTTGGGCTCCCTTGCCCACACGACCTTAGTCACCACTGCAGGATGCTGAAGGGGAGGCCAGGGGGCAGGAGAGGTCAGGGGCTGGTGGCCCAGCACCTGTCCCATGGGAGCTGAGGTTCCAAGACTGCGGCTTGTGGCCCCATCAGACTACATTTTTTTTTTTTTTTTTAAGATTTTATTTATCCGACAGTGAGAGACACAGCAAGAGAGGGAACACAAGCAGGGGGAGTGGGAGAGGGAGAAGCAGGCTTCCCGCGGAGCAGGGAGCCCGATGCGGGGCTCGAACCCAGGACCCCGGGATCATGACCCGAGCCGAAGGCAGATGCCCAACGGCTGAGCCCCCCAGGCGCCCCCATCAGACTATATTTAAACGACGCAGCCGCCGAGGCTAGAAATTTCAAGATGGGCAGGCGGGGCACTGAACCCCAGAGCAGGGCCCCTGTGGGTGCGGGGCTGCAAGTGCACTGTCCTCACGCCCATGAAACCCACCCCGAGGACCACCTCGCTGCCCTCTGGTAATGTCATGCTGCCTCCGACTCAGAAAGGGCCAGGATTAATCCCCCTGGCCCTTCGATCTCTGACCAGGCGCTTCCCCTGGCAAGTCCTTCCTGCCTGGTCCTCTCCCCAGGCTGGGGTGGGTCCCCATCCTCTCCCCACCCTCTCCCCACCCTCTCCCCACCCTGCTTAGAAGCTCCCAGAGCCACGGAGGCTTTTATCTCCTACCTTGTACTCCTAGTTAGTGCACAAGCTCCAGGAGGCCGTGCATCTAACCCCGGGCACCAGGCGCCAACATGGGCACTTGTCGAACCGCTCAATCAATACACTTCTGCCGTTTTCCAGGAACATCTCCTTCCCCCAGCTCCTCGGGAGCAGCACCGTGACCATCCAGCGGCAGGCAGAGTCTGGCACACGGTGGGCACTCGAGATACCCACACATGGAGAGGAGGATGGAACAGCAGAGGCGTGGATGAGGGCTCACGGGCGCTCGCGGAGGATGCCGTTCGCATGGACAGACGCTCGCCTGGGGTCCACCCACGTGGGTCCTGGTACCCGGCACAGCACTGTTCACACAGCGAATCAACACGTTTGTTCACAGGATAAGCAAGGCCAGGCCAGGCCCCAGGGGACCCCCGACAGCAGGGATGCCACGAGGCCTTGCTCTGTGCTCCCACCTGCGCCCCTGTGGGTGTCTGCCCTGGGCCTGCTCCTCCCAGGGGCTCAGTGATGGGATAAATGGGGGCAAAGGCCATTTACAGGAGGCACCAACTTCCTAGCAGCCCGCCCCTCCCCAGGCCTCCATCCCTGCTGCTGGGCACCCCGCGGCAGTCACCCACCCATGCCCCTCCAGACCCCTCCTCAGCCCCTCCCCCTTTCCGTGGGAGGGATGCCAGTCTCGGTCAGGGCCTCGGGCTTCTAGCCACCAGCTGCCCAAGGGGTGGGCCCAGCTTGCTACTGGCCCAGCACCGCAGAAAGCTCCCCATCGCCGTGGCTCCATCTGTGGAAGGGCGGCGATGTTCTGGAGGCAGGCACATGGGTTGGCCCAGCGGCAGCCCCCACGCAGCCAAGGAGGTGGCTGGCTTCCACGTGCAGCCGGACACATAAAACGGGGGATCCAGGGAGTCTGCACACACGGCCCCGCGGGAGGGCCAGGCCGCTGCTGCTGTCACGGCCAGCATGGATCCAGCCTGGCCTCCCCTCCCGCCAACCGGGGTGGCACTCAGACACTGGCCACTTGGCCCCAGCCACCCCCCGAGCCAGGCTGGAGCTTTCACCCTCAGCTGCAGACCGCCAACACCCTGCCCTTCCCACATGGCCCCCGTCCGGGCACCGGTGCTGCGGTCACAGCCCAGCCGTCGGGGCTCACTGTCCCCTTGGCCTCCACTTCCCCATCTGTAGAATGGGAAAACAATACTGCCTGCTTCCCAGGGTCACTGTGACTGTCGGGAGGGGCACCACGGGGCACGCTCTTCTGAACGTCAAACATGCACCCTAGCTTTGCCCCTGCCGTCTCTGCACCTACCCTGCAGGAGGCGAGGGGGGCACCGCCCAGCGGCCTGGGGGCAGGGGTCAACAATGCAATGCGACTTCAGAGCGGGGGATGGAGTCATGAGGACCCGCCTTCCAGCTAGGGACAGAACATTCCAGAGAGCAAAGAAGGCGCTCTGTGAGAGTGGCCTCATCAAAGGAGGGGGACGTAGCCTGCCAGGTGCCAGCAGCCGGGCTTGGTGGGAACATGGGGGAGCGGGGCCCAGGGCAGATAGGAGGAAGGGGGCAGTTTTAGGTACCAAGCGTCCCTCCCAGCTCCTGCCTCCCGGACCCTCGGGCCCCAAGCCTGTGGGGAAGGGGTGCTGAGAGCATCGGTGATGAGCAGCTGACCCCACAGTGTTGACCCCAGATGCTCACAGGAGACCATTCCTGGGGCGCATCGGCCCCACCAGTCTGCGGGCTGCTGTGTCTCATGGGCCCCACCCTGGGACTGGCCTCTCGGGGAGAAATCGAAGCCTTTGTCAGCCCCTTCTGGGTCGCCCACTGGAGCCAGCCCGAGAGAAAAGAGCAGGCTTCCCCAGGCAGCCAACCCTCGTGGGGTTCTGGCTCAAGGGTCCCGGCTTGGCGCCCTGGGTGCCCACCCTGCGGAAGAAGGTTCTAGTGGGGCACTCTTCAGAGGGCCAGGGGGGCAGGCTTGCTACCTCCCATCCCCATGTCCAGGGAACGAGGGGCTTGGGACTGGGGAGGAACGGGCTGCTAGCGCAGGGCCTCGGTTTCCCCCCGTGTGCAGAGTGGACCATGACGCCCATCTCACTAGCATGATGGTGATAAGGGCATGTGGCCAGCCCTGGGGCTTGACATCCTGCCAGCAGCCGCCCCGGGAGCCGCTGACTCAGGGACAGCCGTGCATCGGCGAGGCAGCCCATGGGGCACAGGCAGGTCCAGCAGCAGAGACCGGGGCACCTGTGAGCCACCTGCGGGGACCAGTCTCCGCCCCATTTTCACAGGGACGCTGGTTCCGTCCTCCTCGTGCCCTTGGGCGGCAGCACCCAGCCAGACACCTGGGGGTGGGGCGGGGGGGGGGGGGAGGAAGCCCAGGCCTTCGGCTGCACACTTGCAGGTCTGTCTCCTCATCTGAGGGCGGGGATGGTGACATCATGGGCGAGTCACACCCGTGACAACTGGGACGGGGCAAGCGCCGGCCGCGGCCAGACGACCGACAGTCAGTGGACGGCAGGAGCCACGCAGCCAGGCGGGGAGGTGGGACGTGGCCCCGGAGCAGATGCGGGGGGGCGGACGCGGGTCTGTGTGGAGTGGGTCGTGCCTGCGGATGACCCTGTGCCGGGACGCCCTCCCGTCGCCGCCCCAGAGCTGGGCCTGCACCCCGAAGAGCGGGCCAGGAAGTACCAGAAATCTAAATGTCCGTCCAAGTGTTTCATCGTTACACACATGAACTGAAACAGCGAAGTCTGGAGAAGACCAGCAATCAAGTTGGCAGAGACTATGGCTCTGAAGGCCCCCAGGGAGGTGCCAGGAGGTGTGGGGTCTCCCCGTCCAAACCCCATTTGGGGCTCTCTCCTCACCAGCTACCCGGGGAGGCCCAGCGAAGCCAGCAGCTCCGTGAAGGTAGGGGTACCGGGCGCCACAGCCCTCCCCTCGCCTCCGCCTGCCCCCACTCCCTGCTGCACCCCCAGACACCCTCAGGGCCGGAAAGCAAGTAGGGTTCAGGCCCCCGGGGAGGTAAGAGCTTTAAGCTCTAGATTCTTCAGCATTTCCTGAAATCAAGGGCATCCCCTCCCATGAACACAGTGCGGTCAGTGCTAAGACACGGCACACATGTTCCTAAAAATCACCCCGCCACGGGGATCCCCCGACATGCTCCGCAGCGTCCGCGGGGGAACCTCAAGCACCCCATCGGTGACGCGTACGCTCGGGAGCCTGATAAGACGGCAGCCCGGCTTCACGTGCGTTCAGGGGTCAAACGCATAAGCACTGCAATAAGCACGGCCTGGCTCGCTGGGATCGCGGGGCACGCGGGCCGGGGAGGGCGGCCGCTGGGGGAGCTGGTGGTGGCGGCAGGAGGCGGCTGTCAAGCTCGGGGTGCGCCCTGTCCCTGCTCAGTGCGGCAGCTGCCTGTCCGCCCGTGTTTACGTGTTTCAACACGTAATTTATGTTATATTCACATTATTCCCTAATCTGGAGCAGACAATGCACAGAATTGCCACCCAGACCCGCCCTGCAGACTGGATCACACCTCACTTCATGGCCCCCCGCGTTCCCAGCGCACAACGTGCCAGCGAGGCCGCTGAGCGCCGCCGGGCTGGGAGGTCGGCAGTGCCAGACTGCGTGGGCCCCGGCTCGTCCCTGCGGGCAAGAGCAGAGCTGCAGCGGCTCATGGGGCTGCCGTGAGGGTGGATCTCAGAGGGACACCCGAGGAGGCCACTGGGCCCTTGGGTGGCAGGTGATGAAGGTCAGAGCAACATTTTTATTTAGAGGCAAATGAGGAAGAACCACCAGCCAACCGTGGGAGATAACATGCTCCTCACCCCAAACCATCAGCAAGGCTTGGCGGACACGCGGCCATAACCCAGGACGGACTGCGGAGGGGCCGAGGCTCACTTTCCCCTGGTCTCCCGCTCAGAGGACCTGATAGGACCCAGACCCAAAACCAACACCCTGAACATAAGCCAGGACACCGGTGCCCAAGTCTACCAAAAACAGCCACAACCCAGGGCTGTTGGCGGATGGTCCCGGGAAATCCGACACGAATCCAGCAAAATCAGGAGGTGGGGGAAAAAAATCCAGCTGTCCTTTTGGTTTCAGGGCTGCCTCGAGTCTGCTGCCAACAGAAAAAAATGGGCCTGCTGGTTCTTGGGGGGCCCCCCAAGGTCAGTGCGGCATCTCCCAGGCCAGGCACCGCCCACAGCCGGCCTTGCCCGAGGCGCCCCTCTCACAACCGGGCCGCGCTGTCCCAGCAATGCAGGGTGGCGGGCCCAGAGACGCGGGGAGGCCCAGAGTTGGAGGACTTCCCTGTGCCCGAGGTAGGCAGGCGACGGCCCCCCTTAGGATGGTTTTCGATATGGGAGCCACAGCTCCTGCGGCCACCAAGAAGACCAATTATTTAGAAATATTTACAAATCACATCTGAGAGCCAGGCACACGCTATGCCTCTCAATGAACACATGAAACAAGCCATGTTCGTGGCCTATGTGGCCCCATGACCCAGTGGTGCTAGGCCAGTGCGACTTCATGGCCCGACACTCCCACCACCGGGGCCAGAACGCCCAGCTGGGAAAACGCCAAGTTTCGTGGAGGCTGGTGCAAGCGCAGATGGGACCCCTTCCCAGCCAAGCTGGTCGTGGGCCCTGGGCACCGACCCCGCCCTGACCCCTGGTGGGCTGGGGCACTCGGGGGCGAGGGGCACATGCCCCAGACACCAGCCCTCACCCCAGCTACCCCCAACAGCCTGACCCCCTGGAAGGCCAGTCCACGCTCGGGGCCGAGGCCTCGCTCCCTCCAACGAGGATCCACTGTCGCCCACAGACGGTGGGCCCGGAAAGTGGGTGGTCACAGCACAATCACGGCCCCAAATGTCCGCGCCCTGGAACCTGGGTGTCCCCTCACACAGCGGAAGGATCCCCGCAGGTGTGCTTTAGTTAGGGATCTGGAGGTGGGAGAATTTTCTGGACTACCAGGGGGCTCCATGTCTCCGCAAGGCCCCTGGTGGACGGAAGGCTCAGAGCGAGAGGACGGAGAGGGCCACAGAGGTCGGCGAGTGAGCCCAGTGACCAAGCTGAGCTGCTGGCCGGGAGGGCTGAGGA
Source organism: Eumetopias jubatus (assembly GCF_037043125.1). Taxonomy (NCBI): domain Eukaryota; kingdom Metazoa; phylum Chordata; class Mammalia; order Carnivora; family Otariidae; genus Eumetopias; species Eumetopias jubatus. Next base: position 38,315,314 of record NW_028274816.1, on the reverse strand, counting down.
GGGGCCACAATCCCTGGAAGCCGGAAAAGGCAGTCAAGGGATGCTCCCGGCGCCTCTAGGAGGAACCAGCCCAGCTCACAGTTGATGTAGGCTTCAGATCCCTGGAACCACAAAATAAACATGTTTCAAGCCACCGATCTTTCCATTTGTGTGGCAGCCATAGGCCACCATAGGAGGGCCCAGAGTGTCCAGAGCTGCAGCCCCGCTGGGGGTGGGGGCACGAACACCCCCCAGTTCCCGTCCCTTGCTCCGTGCCCGGCACTGTTCTAAGCCCTTCCAGACCAGTGCTGTTGTCCCATTTAACAGATGGGAAAACTGAGGCTCAGAGAAGCGAGGATGGGTTGCACGAGATCCCACAGACGCGTCCCAGGAGGACACAGGATTCCCCGCAGACGTGTCCACCCAGCTTTATGTGGGCTCGTCATTTAGTGCCCAGGATGCCGTGTGGGGTGGGCACTCTTGTCCATCTCATAGACAAGGACAGTGTGGCTCAGGGAGGGGAGGGGTGAGAGCTGTGTGTCCGGGAAGAGGCGGCTGGGGGGAGGCTGGAGACCCACCTGGGAGGGTGTGGCTTCCCCCCTGAGGCTGCAGGCTGCAGTGGGGATGTGCATGTGGACGCTTCCCGCAGCATGGCCTGGGGCACCATGGGACAGCAGCTGGGGACGCGGTGCCCGGTTCTGCCTGAGCACAAGCTGACGTCACAGACCCTTTGGGGTCCTGGGCACAAGGGGAGGGCAGACCCGATTGACCGGGCCCCCTGGGGCACGGAGTCCTGGGTGTGAGTCTCGGGCACCCCCGGCTCTGCCTGCACCCCCGGACGTCCCACTTGGGCTCACGCGGTCTGCCCTCCCCACCGATGTCCGTCCGCCTGTGGGAGCATCACAGCCTGTGCTGGGGGAAGGCCCCCTGCCCTGAAACAGGCTCCGGGAGCCCTTCTGGGAGGGCGGTCCCGCTAACAAGACACACAGCCTGGGGGCAGGCCGGTCACTGGCTCCCCTACACACAGGGAGACCGAGTCTCAGACAGGTGATGCCACTCCGCTCGCTCTCCAACCTCTGCTGCCCTTGTCCTATCTGTTGTCTTCTGTCCCCACTCTGACCCTCCTGCCTTCTCCAATAAGGACCTTGTGGGGTAGTGAATGGATGTCCAGGGCCTGAGCTTCCTCCCACCTGTGAGGCCCAGGAAGCCTTCTCCTCCAAAGCAGAGAGGGCCGGCCTAGAGTGGGGACAGGTGGGGGCCGGCACCCCAACCTCTCACCCAGCCCGCACTGGTTCACACCTATGGTGGGCGGTGGGATGGGGTGGGGTGGGGGGGACACGGCACTGCCCTTAAGAATGTTCACAGACCAGGAGGGGTCCGGAAGGAGTGGTGCCTGGGCCCCAGTTAAGGACGGCAGGTGGGGCACCCAGCCAGAGGGCATGGCTGCAGGGTGAGTGCCCCAGACGGGCAGGGTGGCGGGAGGAACGCCAGAGCTCGGGGGGTCTTGCTGGTGGGAAGCACTAAAGGTTCTAAGCTGGTCCCACAGTGAAGTCTGCCCTTTGGGAATGGATTCTGGCCACAGAGAAGGGGAGTGGGGGAGGCTCCAGAGAAGACGGGACTGGGGTAGGCGGCCGGAGGAGGGGCTCCTGCAGGGCCTGGTCAGGGTGAGCCGGGGAGGGGAGGCGCCCGGCTGCACCTGGGTTTCCCGCCCGCCTCGCTGGGTGCGTGATGGAGATTTAACACAAGCTGGACAAAGTGCTACCAGCACATGCCCATTAGGACAGCCACCATCAGAAAACCAGAGGGTGGTGAGTGTTGACAAGAATGCAGAGGAACTGGAGCCCGGCGCCCCGTCGGCAGGAACAAAGGATGGTGCAGCTGCTGTGGGAAACAGCCTCGTGGTTCCTCAAGGACCGGAGCCGAGAACCACCGTGTGGTCCAGCGGTCCTGCTTCCGGGCACGTCCCGTGAGCGTGGAGAGCAGGGTCTCCAAGAGGGAGCTGTACACACCTATCCACGGCAGCACTGTCTACAGCAGCCACGGGTGGAAGCAACCCGAGTGTCCCTCGAGGGATGGTGGCCACACGTGGCCCATCCTTATGGCATAAGGACGCCTCAGCCATAAAAAGGCCAGAAACCCTGACACCTGCTAGAGCCAGAGGGACCCTTAGGACATTGTACCCAGTGAGAGAAGCCCATCACAGCAGGACAGGCACTGTACGATCCCACGGATGTCCACATGTCCATAGATGTCCCAGGGATGTCCACAGATGTCCCACAGATGTCCGTGAATGTCCACATGTCCGCAGATGTCCACAGATGCCCCATGGATGTCCACATGTTCATGGATGTCCCATGGATGTCCCATGGATGTCCACAGATGTCTCACGGATGTCCACGAATGTCCACATGTCCGCAGATGTCCACAGATGCCCCACGGATGTCATGTCCATGGATGTCCCATGGATGTCCACAAATGTCATGTCCGCAGATGTCCACAGATGTCCCATGGATGTCCACGGATGTCTGCGAATGTTCACATGTCCGTGGATGTCCACAGATGTCCCATGGATATCCCACAGATGTCCACAGATGCCCCATGGATGTCCACAGATGTCCCACGGATGTCCACAGACGTCCCACGGATGTCCACATGTCCACGGATGTCCCACAGATGTCCGTGAATGTCCACATGTCCGCGGATGTCCACAGATGTCCCACAGAAGTCCACATGTCCATGGATATCCACAGATGTCCCGTGGATGTCCGCGAATGTCCACATGTCCGCAGATGTCCCACGAATGTCTGCAATTGTCCACAGATGTCCACAGATGCCCCATGAATGTCCACAGATGTCTCACGGATGTCCACGAATGTCCACATGTCCGCAGATGTCCACAGATGCCCCACGGATGTCATGTCCATGGATGTCCCATGGATGTCCACAAATGTCATGTCCGCAGATGTCCACAGATGTCCCATGGATGTCCACGGATGTCTGCGAATGTTCACATGTCCGTGGATGTCCACAGATGTCCCATGGATATCCCACAGATGTCCACAGATGCCCCATGGATGTCCACAGATGTCCCACGGATGTCCACAGATGTCCCACGGATGTCCCACAGATGTCCGTGAATGTCCACATGTCCGCGGATGTCCACAGATGTCCCACAGAAGTCCACATGTCCATGGATATCCACAGATGTCCCGTGGATGTCCGCGAATGTCCACATGTCCGCAGATGTCCCACGGATGTCTGCAATTGTCCACAGATGTCCACAGATGCCCCATGAATGTCCACAGATGTCTCACGGATGTCCACATGTCCACGGATGTCCACAGATGTCCGAGAATGTCCACAGATGTCCCATGGATGTCCTTGAATGTCCACATGTCCGTGGATGTCCACAGATGTTCCATGGATATCCACAGATGTCCCACGGATGTGAGGTCCGGCATCATCCATCCGTGAAGACAGAGCTGCTGGGGGCAGTGGGGCCGGGGGAGGCAGGGGTCAGTTCTGCCGATGGTGGCAGGGACAGCCGCATGACCATATGAATATATGAAGCACTGCCAACCTGGTCACTTAAAAATGGTCAACGTGGTAAAACGTATGTTCTGTGATTTTCACTACGACACAGACTTTGGAAAAACCTGCCACAGGCACCAAGGGCCAGAGAGGGCAGCTCACTGGAGAGAGCTCCACCCGTGTCTGCTTCCCTGCAGTCTCCTGAGATGGCCGAGCGAGGACACATACGCATCTCTTGGGGGCCCCAGTCCGTCAGGGCCCATCCACCAAGCCCTGGCCTGGCCTCCGAGGCCTTCAGGACCCAGAGCCCTCGGCAGCCACACCTGTCGGCGGCCAGCGGCCAGCGCCCACCCAGAATGTCTCCTGATGCAGAGCAGGATGTGATGCCCCGCATCTCCGCCAGTCTAGTGGTGACCGTGGTCTCGGCAATGGGGCCCTACTAGGGACTGCTCCCCATCCAGCCACTCCACGTCCTCTCCCACCAGCCAGGCAGCCAGCCTGCTTGCAGAGCAAGTAAGTAAGGGTGTGGGGAGCAGACGCGATGCTGCAGAGCCGCCCGCCGGCAGAGGTTCAGGCCCAGACCCCGAAGCAGGCGGTGAGAAGGACGAGGGTCAGCACGCTCCCCCACGGTGGCAGCACAACCCTGTCTTTCCCAGCCGGCCGGCTGGCCTCACACAGGAGGTGACCTGCAGCCCTCGGGCCTGTCAGAACCCACAGGTGGAGACAGACAGAATCCCTGTCCAAACGCTCCTGGGCTCTTCCCAGAAGGCAGAGAATGCCGAACTCTCCATGCAGAAGCACTGCACATGGTTTCAAATCCTGGCCGGCGCTCAGGGGCTCTGCGACCTCAGGAAGTCAGTCTCCCTGTCCGGCTCTTGCTCACCCGTGTGGTATTTGCTGAGCACATGCCCAGTGCTGGGGTCACGCCAGGCCCCGAGACACAGCCTCACGCGCAGGCAGCGCCTCGGCACCCGGAAAAGGAGCAACGTCGGGCAGGTGGGACAGACAAAGCCAGCCACATGGCCTTGTGGAGACGGGGACGAAATACAGCCCCCATGTGCTCGGGGCAGGCTGTGCAGGGCGGGGACACTGAGGTCCTCAGGACCGACCACACCGTGGCCAGTAGGCACCCACCCCTCAGCGGGGCGCACGACCTCCCACAATGGGGACTGTGTGTCCCAGCCTCCCCTGCAGCCGAGTGGCCGTGTCACTGAGTTCTGGCCAATGGGGTGTGTGCACGGGGCCCGTTCACCCTCTGGGCGTTACCCGTGAGTAACAAGCGTCTGTCTTGTTCAGGCCACCATGAGCTTTCTCATTGCGGTTTATGTTCTATGCGCCACCAAATTCGCCAGGTCAACCCGCTATGTGCACAGGTCAGCAGCACTATCACGTCCACGCTGTTGTGCACCCGTGAGCCCCCTCAGCGCCCCACCGCAAGCCCCGTCCCCACTAACAAGGAGCCCCCGGTCTGCAATAGCTCACGGCAGCCTAAGCCGGACAGCACAGCGGGCCAAGAGGGAAGAGATGCGCCAGGACCACAAGAGGCTCAGTAGGAGCATGGCTCCACCTCCTCAGCTGTGACACGGGCCTAACAGGTCCCACGTGGCCCCCGAGGAGGGACAGAGACCCTGGGGCACCTGGCTCGCAGGGACCAGCTAGAGGACGGAGGTTCACGGTCACAGCACCCTGGCTAGTTCACCTTGAGGGGCCCCCCGAGACCCACCATTGAGGCCCCACTGGGGGGGGGGGTGGTGACCTCAGCACAATTTTGCAGAAGCTGCCGGGTGGGTGGGAAGGGGAGCTGGTTGGGCTGCGAGGGCAGCGGAGGGGCACCGTGATCCCCCAGCGTGTCCCTGGTGGTAGGTTCCTGTCCCGCAGACGTCGTCTGGAGCCGCCACGGAGGCGAGCACAGCAGGGTGTGGACCTGGGATGGCCACACGGGTCCCCTCTGCGGAGCCGGGATGCCAGCCGGTGCCACGCTGGGGTGGGGCGTTAAATACATCACCCCGGGAAGTTATAGAATCCAAAGGACAGCAAATGAAGATTAAAATGGAAGGGAGGGAGGCAGGGAGATGGAGGCCCAGCGGTGAAGTGCCTCTGCCCAGAGGCCCGCACGGGAGCCAGGTCTGGTGGCCTCCACGTGACCAGACAGCTGCCGACCGAGGTCCCCACCCCGTGTGGAGCAACAGGATCTTCAGGGACAAGGCAGAGCAGGGCCGCCACGAGTGCCCCAGAGCGCCACGCCTCCGGCTCCCGAGGCTCACGGCTGGCAGCAGCCACGGCCAAGGTGAACAACAGCGACCCGCCAGGCACACCCTTCAGGAGCTTGCAACAAAGAGCAGCTTGTCCACGGGGACACCATTTTCCAGGCTCGGTGGGGATTTGCTGCGAGTCTCTGCCAGGAGGTTGCCAGGTAAGCAGCGCACCTGCGTGGTGATCAGAACCCAAGGAAGCAGCATCTGGGTGTGGTGAGACAGGAGGCAGAGCCCGCTGCGGGGTCATTCCGTGAGCTGGCTATAGGTCGGCACCAGCCTGGAGGATCCCAGGCTGAAGACTATTGCAATCCCGGAGGGCTTTCCGGTGGCAGGGATGTACCGAGTGTTCCATGAACATCCTCCTGTTCCATTCTGCTGCCCTGGGAGTGGTGCCCGACGTACAGATCAGGAAACTGAGGCTCTGACCCTTCAGCCCATGACGTGGACTCCTCAGATACAGTCACCTGTGTCAGCAAGACTCCCCTCCCTCCCCTCTTCCTTCCTATACCTGCTGCAGAGAAGCAAAGCCCTGACTTCAGGGAGCTCGTGGTCCCAACAAATTAAAAAATCCTGTACCTCAAGACAGATGCCAACACAGAGGGACCACAGAAAAGGAGCAGCCGACCCTCCTCCTCCGAGTCAGGGACGAGTTCAGAGAGGGGCATCCGAACTGGGTCTTGAGGATTGTGTAGGAGCTCACTGGGCTGAAGGAAGGGCATTCCAAGCAGAGGGAACAGAAGGTGCAAAGGGGAAGGCTGCCCAGAAGGTGGGGGGGCACCTGTGCAGGATGTTGGCCAGGGGGTGGGGGGATCCAAGGCCAGAATTCGAGGAGGACCGTCGTTGAGCGAGGGAGTCCGGACTGTATCCTGGAGACTCAGAAGCGCCGGAACAGAGACCAGACTCCTCTTACAGCTGCTGATGTGCCAGTCTGTTGGCTGCAGAGATGACCGGACAGGAGGCACTGAAGACATGCAGAGGTGGGCTCTCCCAGAGGAGGGTCCTCTGTCCCCCAAAATTCTCTTATTCCCAGTGCCAGCAGCAGGTGCTCAGCTCCTTCGAGAAGAGCAGGGCCCACAGACCTTGCCTCAAAGCCTGTTTGGGGACTGGCCTCGGCAGTCACAGTCTCCAGCTCAGCCAATCCCTGGGGCCTAGGAAGAGGACGGGGCACCCCCTCCAGGGGGCTCGTGAGTGCGGTTCCAGGCCCTCCATGAGCTGAGGCCTCCTGGGCCCCGCCTGTGCCATGGGGAAGGCAGAGGGGAGCAGGGCACGTGGTCCCCGCGGCAGGGACCCCTCCCGAGGCCCCGCCCTGCTTACCACACTCAGAGCCGACAGCACCATCCCGGTCACGGGGAAGGCATGGGTGAAGTTGGGGCGCTTGGGAAAGTGACAGGGACTCAGCCACAAAGCCAAAACTCGAGCATCTGAATGTTCATCAACACATACATCTGTTTTCCTTTGCAAAGACAGGATCCCACTGCACATGGGGTGCTGAGTTTTAACTGTAGCCTCACATCAGAAGCCCTGGGCGTGGGGTCTCACACACCAGTATGGCCCCCTGCTCTGCCTGTTGGGGTCACGGCAAGCGGGCTCTGCGGCCACGTCTGCCGGGACGTGAACCAGCACACAGAGGGGCCTCCTCCCTCAGTGTCCTAGGGGACTGACCAGCAGCCTCGAGAGTGTCCAGCAGCCTCCCTGAGGGCTGGGCTGGCTGCGCCAGGATAGATTTCAGCTGCAGTGACCTGTGCATCCGTCAGACTGGGCCAACTGTGTAACAAACAGGCCCAGGGGGACGATGGCTCGAACAGGACAGACACAGATTTCTTGTTCACGCCAAGTCAAAACCAGGTGTTCCCGAAACAACAGACCAGGCGGTGGCCACGGCCAACCACTGACCGCACCAAGAGGGACGTGTCCTTGCGGGAACAAGCCAACAAAATCAGACTCTGATAAGGCCTCCTGGTCTAACTACCAGTTTCAGGGAATCCACGGGACCGAGCAGCAGGTTAAGACCACCCTGGATGCACTCAGCCAATCCCAGACTGTGGAAAATTTTACAGAACAGTTTGATTTGCTCAGCAAACACACCTGCCAGGGGAGGAGGCTGGGGGGCGGGGAGAGGCAAGTGCAGCTTTAACAAGACTCAAGAGACCCATGAGCCAACGACAGCAGAATGAGGGCTCGGCTGGATTCTTTTTTTTTTTTAATGTTTTATTTATTTATTCATGAAAGTCAGAGAGAGAGAGAGAGAGAGAGGCAGAGGCAGAGGGAGAAGCAGGCTCCCCGCCTAGCAGGGAGCCTGATGCGGGACTCGATCCCAGGACCCTGGGATCATGACCTGAGCCGAAGGCAGACGCGTAACCATCTGAGCCACCCAGGCGCCCTCGGCTGGATTCTTAATAGTGTTAGGTGTTGGTGCTATTTTTTCAGGTGGGAAGATGTGGAACGTATGTTTTTAATTGTTTTTATCTTTAGAGAGGAGATGGCAGGATGCCCAGAATTGGCTCCAAAAGCGACCCTGGGGTGCAGGCTGGGTCAGGGGTCAGGTGAACAAGGGGAGTGATGAGCTCCGAAGGGCTCAAGTCAGATGAGTGGCCCACGGTGTCAGAGACGCTTCTCTCCACTTTTGTATTGGAAATTTTCCCCACTACCAAGAAAAAATAAAAGGACACGCCCATGTTCACAGCAGCCAAAAGGCGGGAGCAACCTGCGCGGCCACTGCTGGGTGCACAGAGCGGGGTCTACACAGACAACGGGAAGGCTATGGTGACACCCGCCACAGCACGGACAGACCTGGCGAGCGCCACACCCAGCGAGGTCAGCCCGTCACGACAGGACAAACACTGCAGGATTCCGCTCATACGAGGTGCCCCGCCCCGCCCCGGAGGAGTCAGATCCACAGAGACGGGGAGTAGATGCGGGTGGGGGCTGGCGGTTGCTGTTTCCCTCGGACAGCAGCTCCACTCTGGGAAGACAAGAAAGTTCTGCAGATGGAGGGTGTGGTTGCCCAACTATGAATGTACTTAATGCCGCTGAACGTCCACTTAAAAACGGTTCTGATGGTAAACTTTATGTTATACGCGTTTCACCACGATTACATTTTTTTTTAAATAAATAGGTGTTCCTAATGGACCATGGCTCCCCTCCAGGTGGGGACGTGGGACCCCAGGGCCGGTGATCCTCAACACTGGCCCCCAAGGCTGCCATGTGTGTGAAGCCGCGGGCCTGGAGGGGAGGGTCATTTCTCCCCGGCTCCCGCTCCACTGGCCTGTGGCCACCCGGCCGCAGGGTCTGCGGTGCGCCTGGGAGGAAGGGGGACAGGTTGGTGGGCCGCGAGCCGGCCCTTACGGTCATGCCGGACCAAGTACCAGCAGAGCAGGGAGGGAAAGGGCCCCGTTTTAACTTTTCTCGTTGCCCCAGGAAAATTCCTGCTTGTGGCAGCTTTCAAAGCCTAGAGAGGAAGTGATGAATCTGCCCAAGCCAAGAAGGGCAGGGGCAGGTGGCCGTGGGACCTGGGAGTGGGGCGTGACACCTCCCGCCACAGCAGAGACCAGGGCTGAGAGCACCAGCAGGGGGTAAAGGAGTCATGAATCCTAGCACCTGAGCCGCCCCTCTGAGGCTCTGGAGGGATGTGAATCTGGGGGCACCGTTCATCACACCGCCAGCCCCTGTGACAGACAGCACCACGGTATGCACACACACAGCCTCTCGTCTGCCGCAAAGGGCAGGTGGTATCAACTGCCAAGGGAGGCCCGGGTGGCAGAGCTGGGACGCTTCTGTCTACACACCTCCCAGGGGCCCAGGGCTGGGGGCTCCCGGGGAGAGGCTGTGGTGAGATGGGACAGGGGCCGACGTCCTCCTGCCTCCCTGACATGCTTGTACCTGCCGGGTGCTTGGGGGGCAGCCGAGGGCAGAAAGGGGTCAGGGTGCCAAGCAGCTGCAGTCTCCGCCCTCGAGGGACCCACGCTGGGGACGCCCTGCAACGACATCTCTAGCAGATGAGCTCAGCAGGGCCTCGGGGCAGGAGGGACCGAGTCACCCTGGTGACAACTGCAGAGACTCAGGTCTGTCCCCAGGCTGGCCCACAGCTCCCAGAAGACAGCACCGTGGGGTCGAGGGCTCAGAGCCACGTAGGTCAGCGTCACGTAGCTTCATGGTCGGCTCCAAAAGGGGTCCCTCCCTCAGTGCCTCCCCAAGCCCTGGCTCAGGTCCCCCCTCCGCCCCACTGGATGCTGAGAAACAGGGCAGCACGCAGTGCGCGCCCCCGCCCCGACCGCCACCGGGAGCTCAGCCTCACGCAGGAAGCTGGACTCCAACAAACAAGCGTAGCCGACAGGGCAGAGAACACAAATATTAAAAACCCAGATTGCAGCTCCCCCAAGAAGTGGCCAACAGGTGCATTCTTACCTCACCATTGTCAGCCATCAGGGAGATGCCCCCTCATGCCCCCGGGGGCTGTGAGAAGCCGACCAACAGTGACGAGAGCCAACGGGGACAGGAAAAAACCAGAATCCACCCGCGCTGCCGGCGGGAACCTAACACAAGGCGGCCACGGCTGCAAACAGCACGGCAGGTCCCCCAAGAGTTAAACCTAGGATCGCTGCGCGGCCCAGCAATTCCGCTCCTAGGTGGACACCCGAGAGAACTGAAAACACGTCCACACGAGATTCCATATGTGAATGTGCACGGCAGCAGAATTCGTCACGAAAGTGCGAACAACCCAAATGCCCACCCACGGGGGAGAGGGTACACGGATGCGGCGCATCCGTGCGCGGGACTACTACTCGGCCACAGAAAGGAACGACGCTCTGATACCTGCTACAACGTGGATGAACCTGAGGACGTCAGGAGAACACATCTCGGTAGGAGGAGATGGGCTGTGGCTCACCCATGTCCATCACCCACACGAGGATGTGAATCTCTGCCCTGCTCCCTACCGAAGCCGGGGCAGGGTTCGTGTGCCCGGACTGTCCCTCCCCCACTCCACGTCCACGGGGCGGCAGTCAGGGCATCGGTCCTCCACCCCCTGCCTCACGCTGGAGGTACACACGTGACCCAGTCTGGCCGCTCAGAGCCTTTCCGGATCATTCTGACGTGCGTGCTGGTCAGAAGGCTCTCTTCTTCCCTCTGGATTGAGAACTACAAGGATTACATGAGCACAGACCTGCTGGTCTTTCCTGCCCCATGCAGGGAACCTGCTGGAAAACGACATGAACACACAGAGGGAAGCAGAGCCGAGAGGGAGAAAGCTCTGACATCATCTGAACCCCTGGACCCAGCTGTGCCTGATGGCAGCCCACAGAACAAGAGCCAACCCAGCCCCTCTCGTCTTGAACTGATTTGAGTTGTGACTCTGTTGCTTGCGATGGAGTCCTGATTACCACGGCCAAGTCCCACTTTACACAGACCCAGGTTGGGAGAAAACCACAAGTGGTCCAACTGCTCTTCAAAATCCCCTGAAGCCTATGTTTAGGAGCTGCCATGCCAACTATAAGGATCCTTCCAGAGCGGAGACTCAGCTTAGCAGTGTGCTCCTGCGGGGAGGGGTCCCCACCCCCCAGCCCGTTCCTTCCATCCCTGCCCACTCCTCCCTCTGGCCTCGAGGGTGGCGGCCTGGAAGCCGTGACTCTCACGCTCAAGGGTGGCCCTTCCCTGGGTGCTAGCTGGGCTGGGCGGCTCACTGGCTGGCAGAGCCCGTTGGTTGGACTTAGGAGAGGCAGGGGGACGCCCAGGTCACAGTCTGGGGGCGGCAGTGGATGGGTGGGAGGCCTGAAGCTCAAGTCGGAGGAGTGGCTGGGGTGTTTTGAGAGCCGCGGCAAGTTCCGTCAGTGACGGGATAACCCCCCTACCATCGCGCCATCGGTGAGGTCCACACACCGCATGCCTTGGGTGGATGGTGCTTCATGGAAAACTCCAGGAAAGCTGAGGCAGGGCCGTGGGACCCCAAGAACTAAAGACACTTTGCAGGGAAGGGGGACGGGGCCCTGAGTGAGTGTGTGGTGAGCTCCGATCCCAGCTCTCTGGAGAACAGGCTGACTCGCCAGACAGGAGCTGTGACCTGCAGGAGGTGAAGGAGCAGGTGCACCGGTGTTCATAAGCATGGGAAGAGCCTAGCTGTGGAGCAGCGTGCCATGGGTTGAATCAGGATGCACCTCTCCCTCCAGCCACCCCCGGATTCACATCCACCCAGAACTTCAGCGTGACCTTACTTGGGATAGGGTCTTTGCTGATCTAATTAAGAGGAGGTCAGATTGGGCTAGCGTGTTCCTCAATCCAAGGATGTGTCCTTGTAAGAAGAGGGGACAGAGACACCCGCACAGGGAGGGGGCAAGTGAGGACAGAGGCAGAGCCTCGGGGGACGTGGCCACCCACCAAGAAATCCCCGGGACCCCAAAGCTGAGGAGGCAGGAAGGACCCTCCCTGGGAGCCTCCACAGGGAGTGCAGCCCCACCAACACCTTGTTTTCAGACCTCTGCTCCCAGAACTGGGAGAGATTAGCTTCCTGTTGTTTCAGGGCACCCCCCCCAGGGGCGGCACTTTGTCATGGCAGCCCCAGGACACTCACACGGGGAAGATCAGGAGTGTTCCCCCCAAAGGGTCAACAGTGCAGCATGGCTGGGGCACAGCAGAGACACTCCTTCCTTCCAGAACCACCCGTGGGATGGTGTGTATCAATCAGCTATACACCAGGTATCAATCCCCCATAAAGAAGGTGGCTTAAAGTAACCATTTATTTTTGCTGGTACATCAGGGTCTTCCCGGGGTCTCCCATCCCCAGGTCATGCTGTCACGGTGCTGGCAGGAGCCCAAGAGGGATGAGCTGGGGGCCGGCCACCACGCCCACCCCATGCCACTGACCAAAGCACGTGGCCGAGCCTCTAACAGGAGGGACCCCAAAGTCACACGGCAAAGGGCATGGCTGGGGGTGGGGGTTGGAATCAGGAACAAACGTGAAGTTTGCTACAAGCACCCACCGGATTCCAGGCTGGACTGAAACGAGCTCCAATGAAACCACACTGTCCAGGTCTGACTGACGTGGATGTGGACGTGGCTGTCCCCGGCACCAAGGGCGCAGTTCCCTCGGGGGGGGGGGGTCACGGCGGCTCAGTGACCACCAGGGGGTCAAGGGCAGGGGGTTCACTCTGCTCTTTGCACCTCTCTCCCTGCCTGCTCTCACGTGCCAGGAAGGACAACCCGGCATCCCCTGCCTGTCCTTGCGACCCTACCAGGTACCTGCTGTTTTCAACCCATTTTACAGAGTGGAAGACACAGCCCAGGGAGTTCACGAGCCTTTGCTGGAGGCCGGAGAGCTACACACAGCAGGACCACGTACCACATCTCTCCAAGAGGAGGAAACGGGCTCCCGCTGCAGCAGGAGTGCTGGGGGTCCCACTGAGGGGGAGTACCCCATAGTCACTAAGTCTGGACTCAGATCATGGAGACTGATTTGAAGTCCCTCCCTCCAGGGCCCTGTAAGAAGCACCGGCTTCTCTGGAGAGGCGACGCGCTCAGGGGAGGACGGGAGATACGGCCCCCAGCCCCGCTCTGGGCCCCGGGACCCCCGGTGCAGGGCTCTCCTGGATGTGGCCAGTGTGGGGCCGGCTTCCTGTCTCCCACGCCATCCAAGGTGCCTTGTCTGAGTGCCAGGTGGGAACGCTGCCTGGGGCTGAGTCACAGGCTCTGTGCCTTCTGTCTGATGAGTGGTACACAGTGGAGCAAAGCAGGCCACGAGCCTAATCACATCCGACAGCCCGCATCCCCTGACCCCGCATGCGAGGGTGAGGCACCACGGGGCGCAGCGCGGCGGCGGTGTGGGCAGGAGCCAGCCCCCGCCAGGCACCAGAGGACACAGGACACAGGCCCACGCTCAGGAGCCCCTGGACTTCTGGGGCAGGACTGAAAGTTTGGGGGCGCACGCAGTCTGGGAAGCAGGAGCCTCTCGCCCCCAGGCAAGCCCTCGGCCAGCCCCGGTCCCTTCCCAGGATCTAGCACCCCACTCCCCAGCATCTCCTCCGGTTTTCATGTCGGGAGGCCAGAGCCAGAACAGATGGCTCTCGCCCACCACAAGGCCGGTCCTTAGCAGGTGGCCGGCCCTCCCCCAGAGGCAGGAAGCTCACGTACCTTGCACAGAGAGCCCAGCTCCGCAGGGCCTGGAAGAGCTGACTGCCTGGCGGCAGGGGAAGGGGACGGGCTTGCCCCTTCTAGAGAGGGGATGGGTGGGGGGGGGGTGACGTCCCCGCCCCCGGCCAGCGCAGGGAGTGCAGGCCCTTCCCAAGAGGCTGCGGCAAATCACCGCACACACATTGGGCTTCAGCATGCACTGACCGGCTTGTCTCTGGAGGGCAGAAGCCAGCATCTCAGCGGCCCGAATCACAGGGCGGGCGGAGCTGGTTCCTTCTAGAGGCTGGGGTGGGGGGGGCTCTCAGTTTCCTCCCTTCTTCAAGAGGCCGCATCACCCACCTCTGCCTCCAATGTCAGGCCTTCTGACTCTGAGCCTGTGCGCACCTCCTCTAGGACACTTATAATCACACTGCCCCCCAGTCCTGCATGATCCCCTCCTCTTAAAACCCTTCACGTCTGCAAAGTCCCTTCTGCCACGGAAGGTCACATACCCACAGGGTCCAGCGATCGGGAGGACATCTCTGGGGCATTCGTCAGACTCCAACAGGGACAAACAATGACAGAGCAGTCCGTCGAGGCCACCCCACGTTGGGCTGCAGCCCTCCCTCCTCACCCCACCCCCGCCACGGTAAATCGGGCCACCTGGCAGCATCCACCAGACTTGAAACGCATGCATCCCTCAGCCAGCAAGGCCTGCTCCGGGAGGCTACGGGGCAGAACTCTGCAAGCCGGCAGCAAAGTGGGTCAGACAAACACAGCCTCTGCGGCCTCGTTCGTAAGACCGAGAGATTGGATGCATCCAAAACTCATTCACAGAGTCAGGGTTGGACCCATATGGTGCATCCATGTCATGGAATATCGTGCAGCCAGCAGAGAAACACACAGGTCTGGATATCCCGACATAAGTGAGGAGAAAAGTGGGCCACAGACGGCACGGTCCCATCACTGCAACAGGAAACCATGAGGGTGCGAGACCCAGGTCTGCATAGACACAGAGAAAAGCCTGGCAAGAACGTACAGTCATCAGGGGCGCCTGGGCGGCTCCGTCAGTTAATTATCTGACTCTTGATCTCAGCTCAGGTATTGATCTCAGGGTCATGAGTTCAAGCCCTGCGTTGGGCTCTGTGCCGGGGGTGCAGCCTACCTAAAAATTGCACAGTAGTCTCCCCTGGTCCGAGGTTTCCGCTGCCCACAGTCAGCCGAGGTCTGGAGGCAGGTGATCCTTCTGACGTGTGGTCAGAGGTGGCCTCATACTTTGTCCCACGCCCAAGTCATTCCACGTACTCCATCTCTGCACGGGGGCACGTCCCCACCCCGGCACCGAGAGAAGGGGGACGATGACCACATTCGCATAACTTCTATCACAGTATATTGTTGTCGGTGTTCCATTTTATTATTATCGTTAATCTCTGTCTGTGCCTAATCTATAAACTAAGCTTCCTCACAGGTACAATGTCTAGGAAAACACAGGGCAAGGGACTCGGTTCTGTCCACAGTTCAGGCATCCACCGGGGATCTTGGAATGGATCCCCCGAGGGTAAGGGGGAGTCACTGTAATTGCCTCTAAGGAGATGAACCAGTCTTGATGGGATTCACTTACCATACACCAATCTGTTTTATTACTTTACTATTTTTGCATGGATTTATCATTTTAATAAGAAATAAAATGTTTTTAAAAAGCAAGCCACACATGCACACACACGTTTCAGGTCCTGAAAGGTTTTGTTTCCTTTAAGGAGGAGGGGATGCCACAGGTAATCCCTGCAGGTGATCTGGCCGACTGCTTGGACGTGGCACCCCCAGCCCACGACTGCACTGAGAACAGGGCAGACGGCGACCTCACAGCAGCCCAAAGCCACCGGGCACAGCTGGAGTAAGACCGCAGGACCCCCGAGGCCCCACTGCAGAGGCACCAGCTCGGCCTGGGCATACAGCAGGCGCTTGAGATGCGGCTGGGGGGGTTGGTGATCGACTAGTCATGTCTGCCACGGGCCCCAGGAGGCGTGATGGAGAGGCAGCAAGCACGGAAGGGACACCTCTGACATCCCATTAAGGATGCTTCATGGAAGGGCTGGAGCGAATGACAACCGGGGGCAACTACACTGAGGTCCATCAGAATACACGCTGCTCGGAGCAGGCTCCTCGAGGGTGCCCGGGGTGTCCCCCCATCGGTGACAGGGCAGGGGGCGGCCATCAGTCACAACGGGGGAAGAGAATGCTACAGAAAGTCACAGAGAAGGACAGCAGTGCCCTCTGCTCTGATTGCGCCCCCCCCCCCACTGACCCACCAGGCGCGCCCTCCCCCGCCCGTTTCCCATCTCCTGCAGGGCCTCTGCCCGGGGGGCGCACTGGTGGTTCTAGCATGCCAGGGGCTCCTGAGGAATGCAGGACCTAAGGCTGTACCCAGACCCGCCGAACCAACAGCTCTGGGGTGGGGCCCTGGGATGGCATGTTACTACCCCCGGTGTTGGTGACACCGGACGATGCCTGGAAAGCCGTAAGGAGCTCTGAGCCCAGGCGGCACCCCAGACAAGGAACCTAGCATCTCTGGGGGGGGGGGGGGGGCTGGGCTCCGTGTGCCTTAGAGCCCCAGCGATTCCTGTGCACAGACTGGGGACTGGGAACCGGGCTGTGGGCACACCACCAACCCCACCACCCCTTCAGCTGTGGGCCCACGTACAGGACCCCCTCTCAGAACTCAAGTTGTGTGTGCCCCCCCACCCATGTTTTGCAGGAAAGCCCGTGTCCCCATCTGCTGGGCAGCTGTCCCCACAGAGCTGCCCCCCAGGGGAGGAAATGCCACATGGTCTCTCGTGGACTTGCCTCGGTAGCCTGTGCCCAGCCGGGACCCAAGGAGGGAGTGGGGGCCCCTCTCTGCTACTGCCTGCATGGCCTGGGTGTCTCGCGGCCGTGACCATGACCAGGGGCCAGCTGGGGTAGTCACCGGCAGCCGCCGAGGCCACTTTCACGCTCCAGTGGGCGGGGTGCCTCAGGGCGTCTGGGACACGGACCCAGCTCTCATGTGTGAGCTTTGCTGTCGAGGGCAGAGGCCCGTGCCCTCTTTCCCCCCAGCATGGCCCCCTCCCACGGCCTGGAAGGGAGGCTCATCCTTGTCCCTATTTGCAGGGACAGAGGACGCTGTCCCCTGCCCCCGATGGGTGATCCTGGGCAGCAGAGGCCCACGTGGCTCAGAGTCTCACTGCAGGCACATCCACTCCCCCAAAGGCCTCAGGGTGAGAGGGGGTGGGAGGGCTGGGAGGGTGACAGGGGCCTGCGCCGGGCCCCACACCGGTGGAGGGCACCGTGCGGTGCTCCCTCCTGTCGTTCCACAGGGAACCCAGCCCAGAGAGTTCACCTTCCCCAGACTGCCCAGCAGCAATAGGCCTGAGGAGGACCAGGGTCGGCAGCCCCCCTGAGCCGGCCCCAATACTCGGCGCGGTCGTCACCGGAGTCCTTGGACCTTCGCCGCGGGCCGGGGCCATCACTCCTGGTTCACAGACTGAAACCTGCCCTAAGTGGAGCTCGTCCGGTGCGTGGACTCTGAGCTCTGCCCACGACATGACTTCGAGCCCCCGTTTCCATGGGATTTGTCAGAAAACTGCCCTGTGTCCCACGCCTTCAGTCCCAAGGACGTTCTCCTGGTCGCTGGACTTTAAGGTCACTTCTGCGGGAGACCCGGAGGCCGAGAACGGACCGGCCGCCCGGCGGGAGCTGCCGCGAGGGCCCCGGATCCTCGGCCCACGCAGTCCTCCAGCCCCGGAACGGCCTCCCGTCCATGGAGGTCAACAAACCACACCACACACAATGGGACAGCGGGAAATGCACCCAAATGCCAGGCCGTCGGACGCTGTAGCCAACCAGAGCCAACGACACCGTCGTACTCCTACGTTCTGTGTTCTATACAAGCAAGTGTCACATTTAGGATGCAAAAAATCACCATTACACCTAATTTCATCTTAAACCCCCAGGGGAGTCGTCAAAAATGCTGGTCCTGTTTGTTTCCATGCCTGGATGCGTCTGGGTGAGGACAGGGGCACGCAATGTGGGACCTCGGTACTCAGGGAGCGGCCGCATCTTTCTCTCGGCTTCTCAGAATGGATTTCCTCTCCCTCTAAAACCTCAGACATTGGAAGCCGCGGATATTCTGCCAATAAACCCCAGCTATGGTTTCTGTTCCGCTGTGGATCAAAGGTCACGGAAAACCAGAGCCAGACGAATTAAAACTTAGTGACAAGGCTGGGCAGCCTGAGCCTTAACAGAGCCAGGAGCTTTCCTGACCCTGGCTGGGAACACAGAATCATCCAGAAAGACGCCGGGGCTGTCCTCCCAGACGCCTCCAGCCTGGGTAAGTGTGGCTTCTAAAGCTGTCCCCAGGATGCCCGCCTACCTACCCCTGCAGCTCCGGGAAGCCGGGCCCTGAGCCCCTTCTTCCAGCTCTGAGCCTGCACCCTGCACCAACACCAAAGTCCCCTTGAAAGCCAACATGGTGCCCACCAACAGCCAACTCGGGTTGCTCAGTGCCCGGCAGCCCCATGAACCCCAATTCAGGAAGGGCTGCATCTCACACCAGCTGTTGGCCCACGGCACCAAGTGTCCTGTGGGCCCCTTGCCGGGCCCCTGCCACTCCCCGCACTTGGGGCTGTCTCCTGGGGCCCATGGACAGCCAGGGCAGCTTCCTCCCTCCCCCACATGCCCGTGGCACTGGGAGCGCAGCCGCGGCGACATCACACCTTTGTGTCGCCGGCAGAACGGTGCACCCTCTTTACCCACAGCTACGCCACGTGAAACACCGGCACACGGAACAAAGGGCACTCTGCTCTGTTGGAGGAACGGCTGCCAGGCCCAGAACCCTGTCAGGCCAACTGCTGCCCGGCCCCCATGCCCCAAGAAGCTCCGGGGAGCCCCTGGGTTCCACAGGGCACAGTTTGAGAAACACCCGTGCCTCATCCTGAGGACAGCGCAGCAGAACAGACCCGCCCACCGCGCCTCCTACCTGGAGGCCGCGATCTCCGCCTTCTGCTTGGCAATGGTGGCGGCCCGCTCGGCGGCCTCCACCGCGCGGTCCACCTTCTCGCGGATCTTGCTGGCGCGCAGCGGGATGAGGTTCTTGCGCTTGCCGCTGACGAGAACGTTCTGCTTGTACTTGCCCTCCTCCTTGGTGCCGTCGGGGAAGGTCATGCAGCCGTAGCCATGCCGCCGGTTGCCGGCCCACTCGCCCTCGTACTTGAGCCCGTCTGAGCGCTGGCTGACGCCGAAGCCCGAGCGCTTGTCACTCTTCCACTCGCCCACGTAGGTCTCGGTGGTGGTGGCGTCAATGTCGTCCTCGATGACTGCCAGCTCGGCCTCGCCCTCGCCCAGGCTGATGGTGGAGTGGATGTCGCTGGCCGTGGAGCTAACCGTGCTCATGCCGGCCTCGCTGCGGAACGAGCTCTGTTTGCTGCGTTGGCTGGCCAGGCTGCTCTTGGACTCGGACTTGCGCAGCTTCAGCCCACTCAGCAGCGAGCGCCGGAACAGCCCCTTCTTCTTGCTCTTGAGGATGTCGGAGTCGCTGTGGGCCACGAGCACAAAGCCCCCGCGGGACACGGCCGGGCTGCCGGCCACGGCCGGGGAGGCGTCGGGGTGCAGCGCGGCGCCATTGGTGTGCTCGCTGCGCAGAGAGTTGATGGATGTCCTCAGGGGCGAGCGGATGACTGCCGCCATGCCGTAGGGGACGCTCTGCCGCACACCGTAGCCTTGGCGCATGCCGCCGACCCACTGGCCCTGGTAGGTCCCTGCGGAGACAAAAGGAGAGAGGGGTGAGCGCGGCGGGCGGCCGGACACAGTGGACCCAGCCTCCGTGGTTCTGTCTTCGGACAACGTGGTGTTTTCATGATTATATCCCCTATGATCTTTGGTGAAGACACTTCCACCCTGCTGCCCACGGTTGCCTCTTTCTCTTAGAGGCTGGGGAGGGGAAAGGGAGGTGTCAGAGTCTGACGCAGAGTCAGGAGTGAACTGGAGAGCTCCCCCTGCACGTGGAGGGGGAGCAGGCACATGCTGCTGGGGGGCCCGGGAGTCCAGCCATGGGGACACAGACCCGGGCTACAAACTGAGTGTGAGGAGGCTGCCCCGGGAGTAAGTTCCCAGCTGCTGGAGGCATCCAAGAAGGGTTTGGAAGAGCAGTAAGTGGGGACATCTTAAGCACTTGGGGACATGAAGGCATTGCAACCAGCAGACCTGACATCCCCAAAAGAATGAAAAGCAGAAAACTCAAAGAGATATTTGCACATGTTCACAGCAGCATCATTCAGAACAGCCAACAGGTGGAAACAACCCAGGTGTCCGTCAATGGACAAATGCATAAACAAAACGGGGACCATTCATACAATGGAATATTACTCAGTCATAAAACTGACACCCACTACAGGGATGCGCCTGGAGGACCGGGTGAAAAAAGCCAGTCTCAGGATGGACAGACACCACGTGAGAACGCTGGCATGAGGCCCCTCCAACGGTCAAGTTCAGAGACAGGAGAAGGGCAGGTGCCAGGGGCTGGGGGAGGGGGGAATGGGGAGTTGTTCTCTAATGGGGTCAGTTTATTTGGGGTGACAGAGAAGTTTTGAAGGTAGATAGAGGTAATGGTTGCACGACACCATGAATATAATAATGTCAGTGAACTACGTAAAGAGTGGTTAAAATGGCAAATTCTACGATACATAGAATATCTTCCCATAACAGAATAAAAAGGAAAAATAAATCAAAAAAACCAGGCTCATATCCTTGCTCTACTTACTGGTTGAGTGATGAGAACCCTCTGACCCTCAGTCTCTTCGTCTGTAGGAGTCTGAAAGCCCTCATTCCCTAACTCACTGGGAGAAGAAAACGGCCCTCGGTGTGGAGTCCATCCTGTGTTCCTAGACTTACTGCCAGGCCTCAGCTGGGCTCCACTGAGGGGCTCCCCGCCCTGGAAGGGCTTCGCAGGGAAAATGGGGTGAATCTGTCCTACCACTCCTCCAACTCACCACCACAGGGGCTGTAAACCGGAAACTCACCAATATACAGGTTTTATTTGTCCGTGTTTTTATAAAAAATGAATTGCCAGCATTTCAAAATCAAGATGTTTCACATAAAAGTTCAGCTCTTCTTTCTCCTAAACAATTACAGGATCTGGCAACCCTAGATCTTTGTGTTCGGATGGCAAAACGGAGTGCAGTGCAGCAGCAGGCTCCTTGAGACGGGGTGCCCCCCCAGTTTGCCCCACTCCCCACTACGCCCTACTGTCTCCCATCCAGGCCCTCTCCTTCACGCGCCCGCCCCACGCCAGAGGTGAGACGCAAAGCAAGTGTGGAATCCAAAGCCTTGCAGTGTGGCCCCGAAGGACTTCAGTCAGGGATGTGTCACCCCTGTCCCTGTCACCCACAACCCCAAGCCAAAACAAGTCCTGACCTCTCACTGCCTTGCCTAAGACGTGTCCACCCAGCCTGCCCTTACTCAATCCCCACCCCTGCCATTCGAATCCCACCCAATCCAACCCAGCTGGTGCCCCCTCCTCAGTAACACCTCGGGGTACCCCGGCCCATGGTGCTGACCGTGCACCCACCCAGGACCCGTGGCATCCAGGTCAACACCCAGCATTCCTCAGCAGACTCCGGGGGATGCCCGGCTTTGCAGGACGTGTCTCTCTGCTCAACCAGGTTGCAAGCTCCCCAGAGGGGGAGGGCCTTGTGTCCTGACACCTTATTCTCCTCCTGACTGGCGCCTGGCCTCAGTGGGGAGAGATGTGGCTGGGGCGAGGCCCCAGGCCAAAGGACCTGGGAACCCTATGTTCCAGCAGAGAGCAGCCTACCCATTGAAAGTGACCCATAGGCAGGTACTTTCTAGAAGCAGAGCCTGAGACCAGTGTCCTCCTGAAGGTGTCGTTGAGGGAGGGCGGGGCAGAGCCAAGCCAGTGGTGGTCTCAGCCGCATGCACCCCTCAGTGTCACCCCATAGGATTCACCCCACCCCGAGGTGAAGGCTTCTGCACCCCCACACAGTGCTCGGTCATTTGGCAACCCCAAAGCTGGGTGGGGGTACGCCCTGCCGTGGGAGGCAGTCCTGAGCCCACTGCCCCAAGTGGAAGGGCAAACGTGGAGCAGCAGGGGTGCTCCCCACCCTCTCCCCTCCTCCCACCCCTGCCTGAGCACAAGCTCTTCCTACCTTGGGCTGCCTGTGCCAGGCAGTGAGCACCTTCCCCCTGGGGGGGGGGCACCCACCTGCCCCACGGCATCCACTGCACCCCTTCCCAGAGTCAACCTGGCTATAAGCAAGGGACAGTCATGGGGGCGGGACAAAGGTTGTGGGTGATTCTGTGCCAAACTGCATGCCCACCCTGAGACAGGGACCCTGTGCCTGGCACCAACCGGGGTTGTGAGTGGGAACCCGGGACCAGGTGCAGTGGGAGTGGGCAGGCCTGGGGGTAGCAGGCCCATTCAGGCAGGCAGACCTGCTGCCCACACAACGGCCCTCCCGTCCAAGTTGAGGCTGCAAACGGACTGCCATCGCAGGGACTCTCTCCCGGAAACCCAGGGTGCCCCTTCTACTTGTGGCGTAGGGACAGGGCTATCAGATACGGCACAGGATGCTGTTAAAGCTGAGTCTCACAGGAACAATGAGTAATTTGGGGGAATGAAATGCCTGGGACATACTTATACAAGAAGTACTTTCGGTGATGATCTGAAATTTGAGTTTAGCTGGGTCTCCCATAGGTTTATTTGCGGAATCTGGCCAGTCGGCTGCGACCTTCCATGATGACACCCCGGGTTTTGCGATGGAGGGCCCCCCAAAGCGCAGGACCTCCCATGAGGGAAGGGAGGCTCAGCCCCTGCCCCCGCACCCCTCCTTCCCCTTAGAGGAGGCCGAGGTGTCACTGATATGCAAGATGGGGTCCATGCACGCAGTAGAGTCTCACTCAGCCTTAAAAATCAGGACCTTCTCACACCTGCTACAGCACGGATGGGCCTGGAGAACACGACGCTCCGTGAAATCAGCCCGTCCCAATAGCACAAACACTGAACGGTTCCACTCACACGAGGGCCCTGGAGAAGCCAGAGCCACGGAGACGGGAAGCAGATGGGGGGGGGCGCAGGGGGCCAAGGACAAGGCTGGGGAGCGGGTGTGCCATGGGGATGGAGCTCCAGGTCGGGCAGAGGATGACAAAGCTCTGAAGGAGAATGGTGTGATGGTTGCACAACACGAACGCACTTACCACCAAATTGTACACTTCAAATGGTCAAGATGGTAGATTTTATGTCTATTTTGCCAAAACTTAAAAAATGTAAACAGTGAAGGCACTCCCGGGAGCTTCACGTATAGCCTGGCGGAGGCTGTGATGGGCAGGGGCTCGGGGAGGCGTCAGGAGCGGGGCAGACCTGGGTTTGAGTCCCGGCCCCACACTTTCCGGATCTGTGACCTTGGGAAAGTCTGCTTTAACCTCAGCGTCCTTGTCTGTAAGATGGGGAAGGCAGCCGTGCAGCTGTGGAGGTGGTGGTACAGAGCATGGAAAGGCCGTCAACACTCACCCTAACTCTTCCTCATCCAAACCTCAGGGAGCTGGTAACACCTCCCTTTGCAGGTGAGGGAACGGACGCCCTCCCAGGGCAGGATCTGAACCCTGGGCTCACCACCCTTCCCTCTCTCTCCCTGAGCCCCGGAGCAGGTGCACCGCAGGTCAGGCAGCCCGAGTCCCCATCTGGCAGCCCGGGTGACAACCGTGCCCCCGCTAGGTCCGTAAGTAGCACGCATGCACATCAAGAGCTGGGAGTGGCCGGAGCCCGCAGTTTGGTTGTATGTGCATGTTTGCCCCCAGTGGGAACTCATCTCTGAGGTTGTGGCCGGCGTCGGTAAGAAACTGGATCCGACGTCGCGGGAACGGCAGACCAGCTCTGCTAGGATCCGCCTGGGAGCATCACAGGAATCAAGAAAATGGACCCCAGACAGGCCTCGGGGAGGCAGCTTCTCCCAGGGAGGCTCCCGACCTCTGCCCCCTGCCCTCCCTCCCAGCCTCCTCCCTGCGCCAGTCCTTTGCCTCCCGACCTCTGCCCCCTGCCCTCCCTCCCAGCCTCCTCCCTGCGCCAGTCCTTTGCCTCTCTTTCCTTGCTGGGGCTGGCGGGGTTGGGGGGACAAGGGTTCAATTCAAGCCCCCCGATTCCCAATGGTTGTTTGAATCCAACTGGTTATTCGCAGAACGTTAAATCCAGTGTTTTGTTGTTTCGTTTGACACCCCAAGCAGCCTGTGTGTGAAAAGGCAGAGGCCAACACGCCCAGTTCGAGGGGAAGGCCAAGCAGGCCTGACAGGTGCTGTCCCGCAGGATGCTGGGAGGGCCCCCAGAGCAGAGTAGCTTCCCGTGTGCACTTTCACCCTGACCTCAGGCCGCCCCTCACACAAGACGCCCGGATGCAGATGGATCACTCGGGGCATCCCTGCTTCCCTCTGGATAAGCTCAGGAAGGCAGGTGACCCTCCCAGGGATTCTGCCACCCCCTCACCTGCCCATCACAACAAAGATAATGGACCAACCCCTCCATCCCATCACCTGGAACTTGGAATCAGATCTAAGGGGACCACAGGTGAGCAAGCCAACTTCCCTGAACCTCGCTCATGAAATGCCATCCAGAGCCAGCGAGACTCACACGCAGGGAAGAGCAAACCAGACAAGGCCAGTGAGGGGGGGCTCACACTTGAGCAGCATTGGCGTCCCCCACATGAGGCATGCCAAACCCCCCTGACCTTCTGACTCAGGTGGTGCAGCCTGAGCTGCACTCCTAACAAGCTCCCCAGGGAGACGGACACCACGCTTGGGACCCCATGGAGATTCAACATCTGGTGTGGCCCATGCGATTCAACGCCACAGCCCAGGCTGCGCTCTCCTCTCCGGAAGCCTCCCACACACCTGGACAGGCCCACCTCCTACAGGGCCATTCCCTCCTGGGGGCACCAGGGGCAGCCCTTCCCCTCCCGTCACAGGTGACTGGACCCCAGACTGGCCAACCACCTTCTCCCTCTGGGACATCGGCCAGGAAGTGAGGAAGCTTCCTGCCAGAGGAGGAAACGGAGAAGCAGCCTGGATCTTCTTCCTCAGAGCAAGACACGGAGGTGGGAGCTTCTCCAGTGCTGGCTCCCCAGACACCCCTCACTCCTTCTAGTGAACCCACGTGTGCCTTGGGCCCAAACACTCCCTAGGACACGCCAGAATCCCGTCTGTCCTCTGGGTGTCTGCGTGCCCCAGGACATGTCAGACTGGCCGTGAGAGCCCCATGCTGAACTGGTGTCTCCCTGAGAGTAACAGCCGGTGTTTACAAAGCTCCAGGCTTTGTCCTCAGACGGACAGAACACCCTGCATCCCAGCCTTCATGGTGGGGGGGGACGCAGAGGCCCCCCATCCCTGCGCCCCCACCTTCATGACTTGGGGACATGCAGAGGCCCCTCCGTCCCTGACCCCCCACCTTCATGCCAGGGGGATGCACAGAGGCCCCTCCATCCCTGACCCCCCACATCCTACATCCCATGCCAGGGGGATGGGAATGCACAGAGACCCCCGCATCCCTGCACCCTGGCCAGGCCGGGCGGGCAGAGGGGCCATTGACCAGCAGGAGGACACACCCAGCAGTCAAGCTGCATCCGTGTTTACACACACAGGGCCAAGCCCAGAACCCCCAAACCAGGCAGGACTCTAAAACAGGTGCTTCCCACATGCCCCATAACACGAAAGCCACCTGCTGTGACTTTTTTTTTTTTTTTTTGAGAAAACCAGAGTTCCAGGCACGAACTCTGACCTATTGAATCAGCACAGTCAGAGCAGGTGGCGTGCCCCTGCCACCACCCCCAGGTGATTCTTCTGGTCGGAGCATCCCTGGGGTGAGGGATGTGGCAGAGGGGGACCAGGAGGTGAAGAGCCTAGTCCAAGGACACCCAGCCCATGAGCCACAGAGCTAGGGCGCCAGCATCACTGCACACGTGGGCATACTAGGTTCTAGAACCTTCTTTCACAATGTACCCTGGACCTCTTTCCACCGTGTCTCCATCATTAGTGATGGTTGCGGCTAGCCCAACACACGAATGTTCTACAACACAGAAGCTACAAGCCCATCTTCTGTGCAACATCGAGGTCATTCCTCACTTTTGGTAGCTTATCTTCGTACGCAGGTTATAGCCTCAGGATAAACTCCTAGAATGAATTTGCTCATTCAAAAGGAAGTTTTAAGGTTTTTGATACACTGCCCTTGGAAAAGACCCCAAAAGAGTGACCATCTTCCCCCTCATCACCAACACCAGGAAGTATCATTTTTAAAAATCTGTTTTAGCGGGGCTCTGAAGAGTTACGGCTGGTGGTGGGGGGGACAGAATTCAACCCCCATGTCGCAGTCCTGCCCCCCAGTACCTTAGAACTAACTGTATTTGGCGACACGGCCTTTGCAAACAGGATTGAGGTAAACTAACAAACAGGCACACAGGAAGATTCTCAGCATTGCTCGCCATCAGGGAAACCCACGTCAAACCACAGTGAGACCCCACCTCACACCCACCAGGACGGCCACTGTCAAAAACACGAGAAACGGTGTCAGTAAGAGCGTGGAGAAAACGGAACCCCTCTGCACTGTCGGTGGGCACGCGAAATGGTGCAGCTGTTGGGCGACAGCACGCGGCTCCTCCAGAAAATAAACCCAGAACGACCGTAGGAGCCCGCAGGCCACTTCCATGCACCCCCCACCCAAATAGGACACACAGCAGGGTCTCCGAGGCCTCCGAACACCACACTTGCAGCAGTCAGGCAGCGCAAGCAAGCCAAGGACCCAAGGACCGATACGCGGATAAAGAAAACCTGGTCTATGCACACAATGGAACGTTACTCAGCCTTAAAAGGAGGGAATCCAGACTCGTGCCAGGACACGGGTGAACACTCGGAACGCTACACTAAGAGACACAGACAGATAATTATTGCACAATTCCACTTATAGGAGATACTTAAAGAAGTGAAAATCCAAGGCAGAGAGTAGGATGGTGGGTGCCAGGGCCTGGAGCAGAGTCGCCAACGGGAGCAGGGGATTTTACGGGAAAATGGTGAAGACGGTAAATTCTATGTGGTCTTTGACCACAATAAGAAATAGGAGGCTGTTGGTCTGGGCCCTAACCCTGTAAGAAGTGGGGGGTGAAAGCAGGGGTGTGTGCACAGGGGAACATCCATATGAAGAGGCGGTGGGGGGGGGCCACCCAACCCGCCGGCACCTCGATCTGGAACCACCAGCCTCCAGACTGGGACCCAGCACACGGCGATGGGTTGAGCCCCCCCAGTCTGCGATATCCAGTTATGGCAGCCCTGGTAAACCAATATAAAAACCAGGGTGCTGAGAACACATACAGAGGACGCAGAAAGGAAAGCTCCCGGAGAAGCAGAACCAGGAGATCACACCTGGGGGACCCCCGGCAGAGAGGAGCCAGACCCTGACCTCTAGGAGGAAGTCCCTGTTCTGAACAGGGACCCTGCCCGCATTCCCAGACAATCCAGGGCCGGGCAGCTGGAATCACCACGGCGGGCAGGAGGAGGGAGTTCCTCTGAAGGGGCTGAATCAGCCCAGTCAGCTGTTTGGTATCTTACTTTAATAAACCAACAGCCAAGGGGCACCTGCGTGGCCCCGTTGGCTAAGGGTCTGACTTCGGCTCAGGTCAGCATCTTGGGGTTGCGGGAGCCCCAGAGTCTGCTAGTCTCTCTCCCTCTGCCCCTCCTACTGCTTGTGCTCACGCTCAAATAAAAAAACAAAACAAAACAAAAAAACAACAAAAAAAAGCCAAGGGTCATCAGACATTTGGAGAAAGCCTCCAATAGGAAGAAAGACCCGAACATACAAAAAGTGTAGGGAGGAGGGGAGGCATTGAAGAGAATCATGAAAAATGCAGAGTATGGAAGACATCAGGAGCCCAGAAATTAAATCCGTAGAGAGAAGATCCTGTGTCCACAAAGTGCAAATAAAATGCAACAACAAAAAAAGGGAAAAGTCAGAGACAAAGAATGAGCTCCTGGAAATTAAAAGCATGATGGCTCAAATATTAATTTTGGTGAGTTGGAAGATAAATTCAAGAAAATCAGAAACTGGCACAAAAAGAAGAGGTGGGCAAAGTAGTGAGAAACAGTGAGAAGAAAATCAGAGTCGAGCATGAGTCAGCCAGGGGCCCCAAGTCTGTACAGCAGGAGTTCCGGAAAATTACCAAAGGCGTACGTCAGGAAAGCATCCCAGCACCAAAGGGTCCGGGCCGGAGGGGCTCGCGGACGCCAGCGCAATGAAGGGGAAGGACTCCCACCAACACTTGGCATAGCGGCGTTTCAGAACCCCCCCGCCAAGAGCAAAGATCCCAAACACTTCGGGGGACCAGGGGCGACCGCACTTGAAGGACAGAGAATCAGAATGGTATGGGTGTCCTCTGCAGCAGTGAAGCCGAGCCATCAGGGGCAGCCGCCCCCCGCCCCCCGCCCCCCGGTTCTGGACGATGTCAGCCTAGAACTCTGTACACGACCAATGTATCCAGCAAAGTCATCAAAACGACCTTCCAGGCACTCTTCCTTACAAAGCTACTGCAGGACGTATGCCAGCAAAGTGAGGGAGGAAACCATGAAAACACAAGAGGTGGGGAGATTCCACATCCAGGAGAGGAGCAGAGGAGGTCCAGGAAGCAGAGGGGGAGCAGGGGACAGACAGGGGACTCCCGGAGACAAGGGAGGGAAATCTAGAAAGTGTGCATTCCACAGAACGTGTGTGTACATACGGATATACGGGTGGGGAATCTGGCGGGTGTGTTCCCGTGAAAAGCCGCACGGAGAGGTATCTCACGGAGCCTTGGGAGGGCGGGGAAAGCTCGAGGAATTTAAAAACCACCCAGTTGAAAAGAGGCGGCAATCAGGAGGTTCAGCTGTGCGGAGGGCGCGGAGAGGGGCGCGGGGAATCGGCCGTGGCCGGGCGCCCCCAAACGCGTCCGCCTTGCAGTTACGACTGAAAATTCTTCACGGAGCACAGGAGCAAGTCCACACGTGCCGGCAAGAGCGTGAACAGTAAGTGCAGAGGCGGGGCGGGCGGGGGCCGTGGGTGTTTGGGGCCCCAGTGGACACCTTCAACTCTGGGCGCACGTTACCTTGATGAAGGTGAAACGTCTTGGGGTGGGGAGGGGAGGAACACCGGCCAGAGGGCTCTTCAGCACTCATCATGTCCTCACCGCCCTGCTGTGGAAGCCGAGGCTCGGGCAGGATTCAGACCTCGTGGGGGTGCTGACGCGGGGCCCCGCTCCCCACAGACGATGCCGGCCTGCGGAGTGCTCGGCCCGGGGCCTGAGCAGGCTGGGGCGGGGGGAGCCGGAGAGAGGGGGCCCAGCCTCACTCAGGGCAGCGGTCTCCGTGGGGCGGCGGTGTTAGACAGGTACAGACTGGAGGCAGGAAATGGATCCAGGTGGTCACAGGCAGCGCCAACAGGGAAGAGTCATTCTGGCCGGGAGAGCGGCACTCGAGCCAAGAAGCACCCTGGGGTCCGCAGGGGCAGAGCAAAAGCCGACCCCAGCAGGGAACAGCAGGCACAGACTCCATGTTCATCCTCCTTCCATCAGCAGAAACGGGGCCCAGGAGTGGGCAGTGCACGCAGCCTCTCAGGTGCAGGGGGCGGCACGAGGAGCCACGCGGGTGGGTGGACCGTGGAGGGGGGCACACCTGAGTGTGCTGGAGGCACGAAGGCCAGGGGACTGGGCCCGAGACAAGCATCCCCCCGTCCTCAGCATGTGGGTCCACAGCAGGTGTCCACGGTGCCCCTTATACTCCCCACACCCGTCCATCACGGGAAGAGGTTTTCTTTCTTTTTTTTTTTTTTTTTTTAATTTAAGAGCAGTTCCAGGTTTACAGAAAGACTGGGCAGTACAGGGCGCCTGGGTGGCTCAGTGGGTTGGGCGACTGCCTTCGGCTCAGGTCATGATCCTGGAGTCCCGGGATCGAGTCCCGCATCGGGCTCCCTGCTCGGCGGGGAGTCTGTTTCTCCCTCTGACCCTCTTCGCTCTAGTGCTCTCTCTCTCTCATTTTCTCTCAGATAAATAAATAAAATCTTAAAAAAAAAAAAAAAGGACTGGGAAGCACAGAGACTTCCCGAATGCCCCCGCACACCATTTTGGTACCTTGCATTAATGCAATGCATTTGTTCCAGTCAGTGGGCCAATATCGATATGCTAACGGAAGTCCATAGTTTACAGCAGGGGTCACGCTCGGGGCTGGGCATTCCGTGGGTCTGGACAGATGTGCATGCACCCTACAGAGTCTGCCGCCGTCCTACAAGTCCTGTGTTCTGCCTGTTCCTCCCTCCCCCGAACCCCAGGCAGCCACAGACCCCTGCCCTCTCCCCAGAGTGTTGCCCTGCCTGGTGTCCCAGAGCTGGGATGGTGCACGGTGAGC